>NC_138732.1:27023261-27100761 GCF_965113295.1 Leuciscus leuciscus
TATAAATACCAGAAGTGATGTTGTACAATGTGGACATTGTCATGTCGCAGGAAATAGAGCCATCAGTGTCCAGTGAGTGTATAGTGAGCCAGGGTCCTGACTATCCTTACTAGTGCCTGCATTTGTGTATACTATAGACTGGTTCACGACATAGAAAGCTAGGGAGTTGACTGAGATGAACAAAGTCAACAGTATTCCGATCACACACACCTGACATTGTTACGCTGCTAATCAAGGACATCATTTATACTCAGAATTCACACTCACTTTGTCTGGTCTCGTCTGTGTTACCCACAAAGACTATTCAAACTCCTGTGTATCTTACCTGTGTATTATTTACCCGTCTGTTCTCCATTGTTTGTTCTTCAGTGTAGTTTCTTCTTCGTCAGTTTTTCAGTGTTGATCTCCATTGACTGTCTATTGTATTTCTGTTGTCCTCCTCCCTTGTGGCATCTGCATGTCCATCAGCATCTGCAATAAAAAGACTGTCACAACTCTGAGTTAAGTGCATCCTTAATTCTATATTCACCTGTTTACTCACTCCTGTCACTCACATAATTCGGCCTCATCAACCTCACCAAGGACAATCGTTCCCTCAAGAAATGTGTTTGTGAGTTTTTACATTTGGCTAATGCAGTAAATTGAGAGGATGAGACTCTCATTTGTTTCTTCAGAGCTAGCATTAAAGAACCCCTCAGATTGCTGCAGCCTGCCAATGGTCCCTGAGGGATGCTCTGCCAGTTTCTGGTTCTGGCCCTTCAATTGATTGTATTCCCCTTAACCATTGGAGAAGTGCCGGGGGAACACACTGCAGCGCTCTGGGCAAAATAGGAATATGCCGGCTATATATATAAATGAACTAAATTAATAACTTTTTTACAACACAAATGAAACATCACCGAAACATCAGCCACGCCAATCCAGTTTCTGCAGGGCCTCCACAGTCCACTCCAATCATCACAGAACCTCCAGAGTTTGCTCCAGATTTCCCTCTTGTTTAAGCGTACCTTACCTGTGGATTACACGTCTGTTCTCCATCGTTTATTCTTCAGTGTAGTTTCTTCTTCGTCGGTTTTCCAGTGTTGATCTCCATTGACTGTCTATTGTATCTCTGTTGTCATCCTCCCGTGTGGTCTCTGCATAGCTCTGCAGAGCTCCCATGTGGTGCCGGTTCTCTCAAGTCCGGTGATCCCTCATCTTTGCCATCAGTCATCAGTCTCGGCCTCTCTGGCTGCTCCTCGCTCACTCCCTCATCTTGGCAATGGAGACCACTCCTTGTCCACACCCTTGTATTGGCAATGGAGGCCGCCCTTCTCTCCTTTGTTTCCACCATGGTGGCCGTTTCTTTCTCCGTTGTCTCAGCCATAGAGGCCACTTCTCGCTCCCTTGACTCCCTCATTTAAGCCACAGAGACTGCCCCACACTCCCTCCTCTGTCTTGGCCACTTCTTGATCCCTCATCTTGGCCACATGGCTGCTCCCTGCTTACTCCCTTGTATCGGCCACGGAGACTGCTCCTCACTTTCTCGACTCGGCCATGGAGGTTGGGAGGGACACCACGCATCAAGGCCATAATAATCATAATAATAATAATTTGTCACATTTAGAAAGCGTTTTTCTTGGCACTCAAAGCGCTTTACATATGGAAGGGGGAAATCTCCTCAACCATCACCAGGTGCAGCATCACCTGGATGAACGCCCACCACACACGAGCTTATTGGTGGAGAGGAGACAGTGATGAAGCAAATCAGTATGTATGGGGATGATTAGGAGGCCATGATGATGGACAGAGGCCAATGTGCAAATTTGGCCAGGATGCCGGAGTTACACCCCTACTCCTTTTCAAAGGACATCTTGGAATTTTTAATGACCACAGAGAGTCAGGACCTCGGTTTAACGTCTCATCTGAAGGACATTGCATTTTGACAGTATAATGTCCCCATCACTAAGTGTTAGGATCTCTCTCTCTCTCTCTATATATAGATATGTAAGTAATAGTAGTCATAGTCCCTCCTCTTCTGGTTTCATTTACTCCACCCTGGTCCTCAATTCTGCTGGTTACCAGCTCTACTCTGCTCTTCCAAGGGGATTCAAGCAATTTGCACCAAATTTTGCCTACATGTTAAATGATTACAGATGCTAAAATTTTAAATAATTTTTTTGATATCACAAAGGGTGATGTCGTCGTGAGGGATTAATTCAATGACAAAAAAAGGGAAACAAGAAAAGGCTCATATCTTCTATGTGCATTGTCTGCTTTAGATCAAACTTGAGCTGCATGTTTTTTTATGGGGGCTGATGCCATGGGTGTGTCACGGTCATCGCGCCACCTACTGGCAACAGGAACTACCACAATCAATGCTGCTTGCAGATAAAATTTTTATTTTATTTTATTCAGTTATATTATTTATAGATATTATATTTACTATATTATAATGATATCTATTATATTTATAATTTTTTTTAAACATTACTTAAAATCTCAGTAAGTTATTCAGTTAATAATTTAGGTTATATGGGTTCAGCAGTGGTTCAGCAAAAGCTGGGAACCCCTGATTTAGAGGATTAACCTCCGCAAAAAGAGGCTTGTGTGTATATGCTCATAGAGAGAATGATACTAGAGCCACAGCGAGAGTGAAAACTGAATAAATAGATGATGAGCGAGAATTTTGTTTCACATGCCATTTCTGAGAAGTAAACAAATGTCAGAGCAGTTTGTATTATGTGGTTGTGCAGCAATGCAACATTTGTCTGTAACTTCCTGTGCAGTCACCTCATAGCGCTGCTCATTACGGATCTAATTCAAAGTGTTTCACTTACCACACACACACACACACACAGACACACACACACACTCAGCCATACAGGGACATGACAAAATTCATTGTCTCTCCCTCATGAACAATTCACACATGAGAACATGCACTTGGAAACATGTCAACGTACACACACACATATACCCGTGTGTTTGCTTAAGGGGGCATGAATGACACAGGAGTGTTCTGACAGTCGCCTGGAAGATCTCAGAGGGCAGGAGGGAGATCAGTAAAAAAAAAACAACAATTTGTTTCTCCATTCTAGATTGATGAGCACGCACGCGCGCACACACACACGCGCACACACACACACACACACACACACACACACAGTGAGTCACCATGGCTCATTGAGGCCATGCTTTACCAAACTGACAGCAGCAGGTCTGTGGGCAAGCACAGAAAAGAAGGAGAGTGGTATGCTAAAAAAATGAAAGAGAGAAAGAAAACGGGGATGGAGGGAAAACAGGAAACAATGAGGAGGAGAGAAGTTAACGTAGGAAAACACAGACAGCAGGAGAGAGAGAGAAAGTCCCTGTGGCACATTGTTATATGGCGTGTTGTGGTGTCACTACAATACAGCGGCAATTCTCGTCTCCCCTCCAGCGATGTTATGATGGAACTAGCTAGATGGATCCAAACTTTATAAATATACAAATCCGTATCTGTAGAGTTTCTCACCAACATCCCGGTCATGTAGCGGAAAGGGATCTGGAGAGGTTAGGAAGCTGTTGTGCTTGTGTTGTTCATGTTCATTTAGGATCTCATTACATGTGAGGGGTCAGTTACATGTGAATGAACCAAACAGAGAACATTCTGCATGGCAACACAAGCATCATACTGAAAATCATTTGTTAAAGGAGATAAAAATTATTCAATAAATGTGGCACTTGGGTTTATTATTATTTGTGTCCATGGCTGCTGGAACCCCTGTCGACGGCATTTTAATTGCATTGGAAAATGTTAAACAAAGTTCTGTTTTTCAGAGTGTTTTTTTCATTTTCCATTAATTCATTTCAAGGTTATTTCATTTTTATATGTTGTTTTTGACTTTGAGGGATAAATATAATTCAAAAGCAGATTGACAGCTAAATTAGGATATTCAAAAGTCAAAATTTTATCAAGTAACAACAGCTTACTAAATGAAAATGTCATCTGACACTTGAAAAGCTGAATGTAGATGACATGGTCTAAACCTTTTTCATTTTTACTTAAGGTTAATTCACGTCAAGAACAATAACTGTATCCATAAAGTTTGAAAAAGTTATGTTTTAGGCTGCATTTAACTCCACTTTTAGACATTCATTTTCCCTCAGGGAACTTCGTCAAGTGGATGAGGGAGGGAGGGATGGATGGATGGATGGATGGATGGATGGATGGATAGATAAATAGATTGTTTTATTTAATGCCATGTCAGCATCTGAGGCTATTTTCATGGCAAAAATTAAATTACAAAAATACAAATAACATATAAGTGGATGAGGGAAATTTATTTGGACAGACCCTCCACCCCTCGATATGTACATCAGAAAGATCCATAGAACATGATTGTGACATCACAACTGCAGGACGCAGTGTTCACACTTAATTTACCCACAAGTGATCTAGGGCTTAGGGCAGGGGTGTCCAATCCTGCTCCTGGAGGGCCACTGTCCTGGAAAGTTTAGCGCCAACCCTCCAGGACCGAGTTTCTCTCCAGGACCGAGACTCTCGCGGTGGCTTGTGGGATTGTGGATCAGCACTGAGAGCGTCCAAGAGTTGAAAAGTTCCGAAATGCTCAACTTCATGAAAATTAGGAGTGTAAAACATTAGCCGGCAGCAAAAAGCTGTGAGGTTAAGGTAGTGATGTCTGTCTTGAGTCTTTAAAAATATGCACATTGTGCTGGAGTTAAATGGGAAAAGCATGTTGATTTGATGCTCTGCAGTTGTTAAATAGGCCTATAGTGTGAATTCAGGGTGATTGGGACACTTTTTCCAAGTGATCTCATAGGCAAAAAGTGTTCCAGTCATCCTGAATTCACCCCTATGTACATAGGCCTACATCAGTTTGGACACTTTCATTGCAAATATAGACCAGAGTTTATAAAAGTTTGTTTGTTTTTAAATCTTTACTTTTGGCATACAGAAACAAAACTTGAATCTTTCCATAGATATAGACAGATATGATTATATAGGCCTAGTGCTAAACAACAACAACAACCCAACATACATACATGCTCCCCCCCCCCCCCCCCCCTGTTTTGAGCATCACTGAGCAGAGTTTTAAAGAGTGGATAAAGCAAGAAAATATTTAAATTATCCAAAATTTTTCCAAAAACAACACCGAGGCCACCCACCCCCTCCCCCAAACACTTTTGAGGCTGCACCCATCCATGTTTAGCTGTGTTATCTTTATCAGAGGGCTTTTGTTGTAGTTTGCAATAAGTGTGTACTTGATAGCTTGGTCACATTGTGGACTGTGGAAAGTGTGTGTGTGTGTTTATGTAAGCTGTGCGTCAGTAATACCGGGGAAGCCCTTTTCCACCCACCTGCAGTTTGGTGCATGAAGTCTTTTAACACCAGCCGTTTGTTTCCTCCTCCACTCCTTGCTCCCTCCATCGCTCTAAATAATGGAACAACAGCCTCCTGATATTACTTCATAAATATTACATCAATAATCTGACGCTAATGTTTTCCCCAAGTTATAGTTTCCTAAACCGCATGCGCATTCGCACCAAACCAACCTGTCCTCTGAAACAAGTTATAAACTAATGTTCTATGTTTGTGTGTTTGAAAATACATGTAAACGTGCATTTACAAGAAATAAATCCAGATCTATGATGAAAAGTCCTAAGGCATTGTGGTTGCATGCAATTGAATGTAATGTTTATGAGTTAAATTATTTATTGAGGTGCTTATTATTAGAATATTTCAGGTGCAATGTATATGGCATGATGACAAAGGCGCTGCTGAAAGAAAATAATTTCAACTTGTCCCTCAATTAGGAAAAAAAGTGAGAGAGAGAGAGAGATTAATTATTATTATTATTATTATTATTATGGTAGATGAAAGCATTGAATAGACAAAAAGTCTCTTAAGAAGTTAATGCATTTCAATGCATTTGCTTTATTTATGCAGATTAATGTCTTTGGCCGTTGTATTGCATCACACCATGAGAGCCATGTTTTTATGAAAAGCAATTATCAAATTTTTTATATAATGAGTTGTTTTTATCTAATTAGTTTTTAATTAAAGTGTCCCCATCTGTATTAAAAGCCCTAAAAATGTGTACACAGAAATGTGCTCACAGTGGACTTCCATTAAGTGCATAGGCAACCTGTCATCTGTCTCTTTAAAAGGAACTTCTCTCCTGTAAAGGAGTGTGAAATGCAGGATTGCAGGTTCGTAGCTCAACACTGGACACTGTCAATCCCCAACACACATCTACTGTAACTTTAAGGGCTACCTTCATGTATTATGTTGTAATTTAGTAAATAATTAATGTTTTTCCTCTAGTGTGTATTTTGTTTTGAGAAGAATAGCATGCACAGTTGAGTAGCGGGTGGAGGTTAGATGGAGGGTGGATGTTTCATTTGGTTTGTTTGCTTTTTTTAATTGTGCCGCTGGTTGCCGTGGAGAGCCTGAAGGCTATAACTCCTCCCACTCAGCGTTGTCATGGACGACAGAGCTACAGCACTCATGGAATTGTTTACCTATAGTCTTCCATTACTTAGAACAGGCCAGTTATGGTGCAGTGGACCACGATTTGGACTCTAACTTTTTTTTAGATTATGGCCCTATGAAATACGTAAAAAAAAAAGAAGAAGAAATTATTCCTTTTAAATTTTTCTGGATTCAGTTTTTTCCTGTTTTATTTTTGTTTGACTCCATTTTAATGGTTAAATTAAATGTTAGTAATAAAAAAGCATGTCTAATTAATTGAAATCATGAAACATACAATTTCACAATAATTTATTAAAAGTTTAACCAAAATTACAAGTTTATGAAATATTTTTTCCCCCTGCAAATTCTGTTTATTATTATTAGTATTATTTAACAAATTCTGTGTTTTCTGTTTTAAGTTTTCTGGATTCCATTTTAACGGTTACATTTTTTAAATATTTGTATTTATTTTTTATTTCTTTCAGAAATTCTGTGTTGTGTATTTAAATTTCTCTGGCAATCAAATGAAGGCATAAAACATTAATTTATCTTTTAACCATTTTAAATTAAATAAACTTTTTTGTCAAACAAAGTGCAGCACAACAGAGCTTTAACTGTTAAAATGAAAACATGGAAGAAAAATTGTGATTATTCCTTAAAAATTGTTTTAATAATTATTTATTATTATTATTAATGTTATAGACTAGTTTTATTACATTGAGACGTATGTATATTCTACTGTACAACAGTAGGCTAACCGAACATTTATTTTGGCGGGTTGCCGCGAAGACCTTTGAGTTTTTAGTGCGTTTATGATATGACGATAGATTATCTCAAATTAAACGATATGAAGTGACTGTGGAGATAAAGTTGTGTTCATGTCCTCATATAGTGAGACGGCAGAGATTGAAAACTTTTTTTCAGAGATTGAAAGCGTTACGCGCGCTTCGTGTGTGTTTGTGTTAGGTTAAAACCGTGCATCTGCGCCTTACATTCACACAGAGACACGCATAACATGCAGGATTCATATTCAAATGGGTCCTATGCCCTTTAGAAGTCTTGTTTTTGGGGTGTACTAGAATATGTTTTCATGCTTAATTGTTAAAAAAAAAACTCATTATTTTCTACATATTTTACATTATTACAGCTCACCTCACGGTTGAACAGAGCTCTGGGTTGAACGAGTCGTTTCCTTCCGATATACGAAACGTGCTGTGATTGGTTAGCTGGACCAGTGTGTTGTGATTAGTTACTGTTGCTACGTCCGACAAACAAATGGTCAAACACGACCAGCGCGACAGATTGCCATGACGGGAAGAGGTATAAAGTTACCCGTGCGTGTCAATGACCTTTTTTGGAGCAATACCTCCGCGATATCCTCCAGACCGAGACCAAAGGGGTTACAGTATGCAGTGGAGGGATATATTCAAAATATAAAAATACGCAATGAAGGAGACACGACTACTATCGAGGCTACTAGCGAGTCTCAAGCGAAATCTGAGAAACCCCATGACCTGTAAGTTACCTCAAATGCAACCAGCACAGCCTTGTGGACCAGTCATGCTCTTGCACTGCCGGGTAAGTTCTCTTTCATATATGTTATGGTCTATTATTGTTTATTGCGAGTAACGTTAGCTATTTTGTTCAAATACAAGGGTATGTTAGATAGCCTACATGTGCGTCAAAGCCATTCAAAGCTAACTAACATTTCTCTGTTGTTTTGAGAACAGCCGTTTTGAGAATCAGAATCAGAATGTTTTATTTCCATTGTTGATGAACAGAATTCACAAATAGGAAATTGCTTTGGCTTAAAGGGTGCATAACAGATAATATTATAATAAAATCAAATAGATAAAACAAAATATAAGGCATTCAGATATCCATTTTATTTTCGTAATGTTCGACACATTTAACTGGGAGTGGGGCCGTCCACACTGTTTTATCCATGGATACGTTATCACGTTGTGTTTTCGGCTTTGGGAATGGAAAGAACACAACTCCTCCAGACAATCTCTCGGGGTATCTAGTGTTCGATTTACAAACGCTGTGGGCGCACCGCTTCACCATCTTGCTTGGAGTCAATGTTTGTCGGACCTGCTCACATAGTAACGGTTGCTATGATGTGTGATTGGACAATGGCCATTTTGGGGGAGGGGCCGGCGAGAGTTCAATTACCGATGGCGTCAATTAACGAACAAGAGGATTGTGCTGGATGGATTGCAAGCACGGACTTCACAGGACGTTTCAGAGTGGTATGTTTTTTTGTTGTTGTTGTTGTAATTTTCTTATAGATACGATGCTGTCCACCATTTAATCATATTTGTTGGAAAACTATGGTAATACAAACAGTAATTGATCTATCTTTAGGGATCTTTTCATCGTTGCTATAAATAAGGACATCATCACCAACATGAGTAATACAAAAACAACATGGTAGATAGGTTAAATAGGCAAAATGTTAGATAGGTAATCCCAGCAAACACATTTACATTGTGGGTGGCAATGTCTGTGGAACGTTGCACGTCTATTATGGCAACGTCGCTGTCTACGTGCTCGTAACATTGTAACAACGTAGAATTGTAAGACGAGACAGGACTGTAGCAACGTTGTTGCGCGACATTCAGCAACTGAGAGATGACGTTCTGACCATTTTTTTTATCCCCCATTTAGCATTTTGTTTTGAGGTTAATTTTTAAATTAATCAGATGTTAGATAATTATACTTTTTAAATTTTGTTTATCCTTATTATTTAATTTTAGCTGAGGTAAATTAAACGCAATTCTCTCGTATCCTTGCTCGATGACGAATGAGACAACTCACAGAGCCCATCGGGCGGTTGAAATTTAAAAGGCTGATTTTCGCGCTTCGGGGAAGTGACGAGTACATATGTAGTCCAGTGGTTGTCAAGACACCATAATAGGCACAACCTTAAGCAATGGCCCTGAACGGTGGTTCAATGTCAACATTGTGCCAACGCTGTAACAACCTTCAACACACAACGTAGTTATAGCAACCTTTTGGCCATGTTGTTAAAACTTTGTTAGAAGGTTGGGTACGTTGTGCCAACGTTCTGTGTTTGCTGGGATGTTAGTTAGCGGGCTAGCGGAGGCAAAGCTTTGCCCTTCGTTTACATCATAGCTATCATAAGTACATAAAGCTTATATTTGGAACTGTTAAAAACAAAACTACAAATAATAAGACATACTTACAAGTTGTGATCCATAAACAGATTTTCCCGACAAAATGGGAATGGTTACTTCTTTCAGGTGAAGCTTTTGTGCCTATAACTTGCATTGTACTCTCTTCTGGAAGCTGTTCTCCGTAAAATGTGCAGTGCACAAACAAACATTGAGGTTATAATATAATAGATTTTAACCTTACTAAGTTCATCAGCCTTAGGACAAACTTTTTCCGGGGTGTAAAAAACAGTGACAACAACCCTCTTAAAGCTGCCCAACATGGTCTTACCCACTTTGTTGCATGTCCCAGGGGCGGGAATTATGTAAATTTTAGGGTTTGTGATGTCACCAACCTGTGGAAAAGCTCGTTGTAGTCCCTACCAGCCATTTGTTGTAGTCCTTATAAAGTGATTTCTGTAAAAGAAAATATCTTCCTTTACATTGAACTTTGAGCGTCGCAACTTTGCTGATGTTGTTTATGCTCAAACAGCAACATTACACACCAATTAAAGTAAAAAAAAAAAGTGAAATCATAACCAAGGATCCTTTTGCGGTTTAATATTCACAGACACTAGTCTATATTGCAGTTTGATTTAAAAGTATACTGACCTGCTTTTTATTTATTCATCAAAAATTTGACAAATTCCATGAAATTCCGTGTTATACAGTGTATTTAGTTTTTATGACTGTATTCCGCGATTCCGTACGCATTTTCTGCATCACGGAAATCACAGGGCCCTATACACAAATCCGCCGCGATCTCTATGGGCGCCGCCATCTTGCCTGCCTCCATTACTGCGTGCCTGCGAAGTGACGGCGGTGTGACACTTGCCGGTGCCCTCTAATGACATTTCAATGAAAGCGGATCATGGGGCTTAAATATTGTGATTGTCAAAACATTTTAGTAACTAAACTAAATTGTATTAGGTTTAGTGACAACATGTTGCAATGTTTATAATATATGGTACAATTTCTGGTAAGCTACGTTTTTTTTTTATTATTGCTTGAAACAAATTTCAGGATTTCAATTCAGTTCAATTCTTGTGATTTGATTTAATATTGACTAATTTGGATAAATATTAGGTACACAGGATGGGCGTTAATTAAAAAAAAAAAACACTGATTGATCGATATTATGTATGATGAATATACATTTCGGTAAGTTGTACTGTTACTTTTAACATTGTTCATTCGTGTTTATTTACTATTAAGTTGGTTCACGTGCTGCTAGGGATCCCTCACGTCACATTTACAAACACCAAAACGGTATTTATTGTTTGAATTTAGTAATAAAATTGACAGAATCTGAGAGCTGAGCTTTTTTATATCATAACTAATCTGCTGTCTATAGACAGAAAGTCTGTCGGTCTCCGTGTCCTTTCTGCCTCGCGATTTTTCTGTGCGTGAGAAAATGGATGTGTGGCGTGAGAGCGTGTGAAAAGCTGAAAAGTTGCGTGTGTCTCACGGTGAAGGCGTGAGAGTTGGCAGCTTACAGGTATTCAAGATTATTTTATTAATCATCTGGCATGCGAGCTTCAGAACCTAAACTACAGGGCACTGATTGAAGGTCAGAATTATATGAGCTCCGGATGGATTGGCCAAACACTGCATACCTTCGCAGATGAGCTCATCACATTAAAAGGTGTCGTGAGGTTTTCACAGGCAGTGAACTCGTACCATAATGTGTCAGTAACAATACACAGAGAAAACTGCAAAGTTCTCGAATTCAGTTTGTGACTGCATGGTCGACCGAGGGAAGTGTTGTAGCCATACAGCAGGGCTACTGTACAAAATGAAAGATGAATAGATCAAAATAACATTTATTCGTAAATCTGTACATTCGTACAGCTACATCTGCTACAGCCGCCTACGGGACCAACGCTATTTCCTTAGCAGCAAGGCACGCAGTAATGGCGGCGCTGCTTTACTTCCGTGTTTCGCCGGATTTGTGTATAGAGTGTAGCTGTTGCATCTAATACATCCTGAAAAAAAGCACATTATGGTTGATGCAGTAAAATCCACCTGCAGTCTCCAAACATTTCTCTCTTTCGAGTTTTTCAGATCAATGCCTGTGTCATATTTCCGTCTCCTTTTGACTTGTTCTTTCGCTCTTTGAAATCTCATAGCTCACAGCGGAGAAGACCACTGCAAATATGCGCTATATGTTCCTCTTAACGCTATTGGAAAAATGAATCTCCATTACGTCTGAAAGCTTTTCTCCGGCAGTCAATATCTCTGATATGCACAGAGAGATTGCAGAATGAATCATCCATGGGCTGCACGCTTGCACAGCCAAATACAGGAGATTCAGAGTCGCGATGGCGCCCGAGAGTTATTCTCAGACATACGCTCTGTCACTATTGTGGCGGATTCAATATGTGGAGATGTTGTCCGATCGCAGTGACATCCTTGAGAAGCCGTTTGCCGAGTGTGTCATCAACACCTGGCTTTGAAATGACTTGTGAAATGTCTTCTAAGTGAAAGCAGCAACAGAGATTGTAGCTCGCAGGTGAAAAAAAGACCCATAATACACGCTGCATGGAAGAAATAAACCATCTTAATCTACAAGCAAAGAAAGTTTGAGTCAAAGCTGACCTAACCTGATAATAATAACCATCGCTTTGTGTCCAAGTTAGATCCTCCTGAGTGGAACAATTCTATTGGAAACACTTTTAATGGACTTCTTTTGCTACATATGCCTACACAGAGGAAGAAAGGGGCACGTACTGTTTTTAAAATAAATGAAAAGAAGGTTAGAAAGTATCGATCTTCAAAGCTGAGCCAAAAGCATTCACATTGAAAGGAGTAGCGCGTTTGTGTGTGTGTCACTGGCGTAGGAGGCTGCTGGCTCTCCCGATACAGCTCTGGAGCGCTGCTGAGGGGGCGATTTGGGATGGCCGCTGCTGGTGATGGAGTTTTCCGTCTCCACAGCCTGTTGTCAAAAGAAAGACCCCTCCACCTCCACCCCCGATCCCAGTCCAGGGACAAACTCTCCACCTGCCAATAAAGACTCCGCTCCACATAGAAACCTGCATGAAAGCGCTGTATGTTCCTCTGTGCTCCCAGGATCATTCATGTCATATGTGATGTGATCGCTCATGACTGGGACAAATGTATATCTTAAAATGCTTTCATTATGTTCGAGATGTAGCCTGGTAAGTAGTGCACGTGCTTCCCGTTGCTGTCCAAATAAAAAGGCTAAAACATTATTAAGTAGCCGAATACTTAGTCTTGAAAATAAAGGTTCCAAAAGAGGGTTTTTACGGCGATGCCATTGAAAAACCATTTTGGCTGTCCCAAATAACCTTTCAGTGAACAGTTCTCAAAATAACCATTTTAAGAATCGAATGAACCGTTTTCCACTTTAGAACAGAAAAAGAACCTTCTTTTCTTCGTTTTCTTCCCCAGAAAAGAACAGTTTGTGCATGGAAAGGTTCCATGGATGTTAAAGAGGACCTATTATGCAAAATTCACTATATTGTTATTGAACATAATTATGTGCCCTCAGTGTGTGTACACAACCACCCTACTGTGGTAAA
Source organism: Leuciscus leuciscus (assembly GCF_965113295.1). NCBI lineage: Eukaryota > Metazoa > Chordata > Actinopteri > Cypriniformes > Leuciscidae > Leuciscus > Leuciscus leuciscus. The sequence continues at coordinate 27,036,437 of NC_138732.1, forward strand.
TCCATCCACTCCATTTGTTATTTTCCCCATAAATCTGAAACTGTGTCAAAATGAGTTGTTCAGGAATGTCATCCAATGTGACGTCACATTGGAATAGTGACTGGCATGGAATCCGCCCTATTAGCTTAGCTCCTCCCCTAAATCTCCTCACCAGAGCATTTAACATCAGCATTCAAGAAATGTATTCTTATTAAAGCTACTAAAGTTATTCAATCAAGAGCATTGAGTGATTTTCTGTTTTTCTTTTGTTGTTTGATTCATATTAACATCAGTAGGTACTGTATATTATACTGCTGTCACTTTAATACACAGATCTAATACACACGTTTACGTTCACAGACAAAACCGACTGTTTATGTAAACTGTGTGTTTTTGATATAACTTTGTGTGTATTTGACAGTTTAAGTGGTGAAAGAGAACTTATTTTAATACTCACGGGACGCGCAGTCTGACATCCAGCTTTCTGTGTGCGTGCTTCGAGTCTGCGCACCCGTCCCGCATGCAAATACATTTTCATGGTGACGAAGAACTGCAATGTCATGTGAGCATGGCTGCGATAGAGATCAAAACCAAATAGATGTTTTGCTAGTTTTTGATGGAGAATCTATTTTGTTAGCGCGCATTACTAGTCTTGTGGTGAACATTTAGCTTAATCCGTGCAAGTTATATGCAGAAAATAATTTGTTTATCGTGGTAATCTTTAATACAAATTTGCTTCCGCTCTGGAATGGCATTCCTTCTCTGATGATGTCCGTTTGACGGCTTGGGATGAATATCCTTAACCACTCTCCAACCATCAGTCTGCTATGAGCGAGGGATGGAGAGGAGGTGCGCAAAAATAAACCTGCCCGATATTCAATATTCCGTTTCACTTGGAAATGCGTCACAACACTGAAGTAAAGGCAGTTGCAACTTGCGGTTCACGGGGACTTTTCATGGAACCATTGACGGCAATAAAGAACCTTTATTATTAAGGTTATGTTACTGTTGCATTTTCCTCTTTTTTTTCTCTTGCAGCTTCATACACAACTTTCATACACAATATTTTTTTCCGTTGCCTTTGGTGACCTGCCAATAGTGTTGCACGCTGTAGATTCACAGAAAATATACTGTAACTATAATGATTTTTTCTTTTTCTTTTTGGCCTGAAAGGGTGTAAAAAGCTCAAAGTTAAGTGCATATGTGCTTTTTTTTTATATATACGCACACTCTTTAACCTCTGTGCTTTGTACCTGCTGCTCTGTGGTGAAAATCATATTAGCTGTAAATGGCATGAGAGTTTGTCTCTCTCCCCTCCACATGCAGCCGGCTGTATTAATATGAGGATAGTTGAACAAAGCTGCAAACCTTTCCTTAGCAGGATATGGAACATGCAGTTCAGGGAAGGCGAACGCACAAAGTGCTACATTTACTGAGCGTTCAGTTTCTGCATGATCTGTGTCTGTCATAAGTCATAAGGTCTGTTGTGTAAAGCTTCAGTATAGAACTAATAAATTGAAAAAATAAACATTTGTACATTTCTAGAAAATGTGTTTTTGTGCATGTGAAACTCGCTGCTATAAGTTTGCTGTGTTTGTCAGAACTTTGGTATGTGGTTGCTGAGTGTTTTTTAGCATTTTGCTAAGTTGTTTGCTATGGTGTTTCTCGGTGGTGGTTTATCGCTGGTTCTTAACAAGTTTGAACACATTTCTATATGGTTTCTAGGGTTTTCTGGGTGGGTTTTATTGCATTAGTACGTGCTTACTAAGGGTTATTGCTAACTATGTTTTGATCGGTAGCTAGTTGGTTGCCTACTGCAGACTAGAGTTTAACACGTAGAGATAACCAGCAGGTTTTTTTTTTTTTTCAACACAAGTATAAAAACCGGTAACACTTTAGGTGACGTAGTTACACGTTACTACATGTACTTACTAATAACAGTTAATTATGCATAATTACAAGTAACTAACCCTAAACCTAACTCTAATTGTAACTCTAAAGTACATGTAGTTAAATAATATTCCTACGCACTTATTTGAGCAAGTACAATGTAACTGTTACCTTAAAATAAAGTGTAACCTAAAAACATTCAGGAATAAACAGTGCTGTTACCCAAGTGCTATTCACCAGCGAAGCTGGTACGTGGCACCGGAAATATATGTGTAGAAAATCAAAACATTGAGAAATATTGAATGGTGGTAATCTACTGGCTCTTGAAGAGATTTTAAGCTTGCCTCTTAACATGTTGGAGTGCTGCCCTGTGGTAACAATAGTGTTGGTACACAGGGATGATAATGATAATGTAAGCCCGGGTAAGGCGGGATAATACGGGCTTAACCACTGCTCTGGGATGAAGGAGCAGTGGAGGAAAATAAAGAGAGAGAGAGAAAGAGAGAGACAGCAAAACCCTCAGGCGTCCGCCTACTTCTTACCATTCAGACATGATCAAATATCTACACAAACACACAAACACCCACAAACACACTCTCAGCAGTGAAGTGCACACAGCTCAAAGGTGGGAACTATAAATAAGTGATCCAAAATCACTCTCTCTTTTGTAAGTTTAGGTTTTGTCCATGTAAATGAGGCTTGAGGATTAATCCGAGACTCCGGCGCGGCTCTTCCTGGATAACGTTGTAAACTGATATTATGCTCTATTTGTGAGTGCAGTTTAGGTCATAAATGGTTTGGATTAAAACAGACTAAATGTCATGGCTCCATTGACTAAGTTTTGCCCACACAATACCTGTACAACAGAGGTGTCTTGAGTGGCTCATAAGAGCTGCTGACTGCAGCGCTCTCTCCTGAGAGCTGTTTTTATTGTGCCCCTGACTGCATCGCTCAATATTATACATCTCCCTCATGTCCATCTCTCTTTCTCTCTCTCCTTACTTTAATTTCATCCTTCAGTTTTCAGCTTCGCTGTTCATGATGAAAAAGTTTTATTTGCCATAGCAACCACTTCATTTTTTTTCTCCTCTTACAAAAAGCACTACGGTGGTACCATGATGCAGTAATGGTAAAGTCATGGCACTATATTATTACCATTTTCACACCATGGCATATAGATGGTACTGCAGGTACTTCAAAGAGTAATGTATAGGTCCATGGTATATTTCTATAAAAATATATTTTGTGCATGCATTTACACCATATATGCTGTATGTTTAACATGCATCAGTCAGATATACTGTATACACATTCACTGGCCACTATTAAGTACACCTTGCTAGTACTGTGTTGGAGCCCCTCTTGCCTTCAGAACTGCCTTAATTCTTCATGGCACAGATTCAACAAGGTGCTAGAAACATTCCCCAGAGATTTTGGTCCATATTGACATGATAGCATCACACAGTTGCTGCAGATTTGTCGGCTGCACATCTATGATGCGAATCTCCCATTCCACCGCATCCCAAAGCTGCTCTATTGGATTCTGGAGACTGTGGAGGCCATTTGAGTTTAGAGAACTTACTGGCACCAATTTGAGATGATTTGAGCTTTGTGACATGGTGCATTATCCTGCTGGAAGTAGCCATCAGAAGATGATACACTAGTCATAAAGGGATGGATTTCAGCAACAATACTCAGGTTGGCTGTGATGTAAATAATGCTCAATTGGTTCTAACAGACCCAAAGTGTGCCAAGAAAATATCCCTCACACCATTATACCACCAGCAGCCTGAACCATTGATACAATTCAGGATGGATCCATGCTTTCATGTTGTTTACGCCAAAATCTGACCCTATCATCTGAATGTCACAGAGACTCATCAGACCAAGCAACGTTTTTCAAATCGGCTATTGCCCAATTTTGGTGAGCCCATGTGAATTGTAGCCTCAGTTTCCTCTTCTTAGCTGACAGAAGTGTCACCTGGTGTGTCTTCTTCTGCTGTAGCCTATCTGCTTCAAGCTTTGACGTGTTATGCTCTTCTGCAGACCTTGGTTATAATAGATATCCAGTGGTTATATGAGTTACTGTTGTCTTTCTATCAACTTGAACCAGTCTGGCCATTCTCATCTGACCTCTGGCATCAACAAGTCATTTTCACCCACAGAACGGCTGCTCACTGGATATTTCCTTCTTTTTTTTTTCTTCTTTTTTTTTTTTTTTTTACATTCTCTGTAAACTAGAGATGGTTGTACATGAAAATCCCAGTAGATCAGCAATTTCTGAAATACTCAGACCAGCCCGTCTGGCACCAACAACCATGCCACATTAAAGGTCTCTTAAATCACCTTTCTTCCCCATTCTGATGCTCGGATTTAACTTCAGCAGATCGTCTTGACCATGACTACATGCCTAAATGCATTTAGTTGCTGCCATTAGATATTTGCATTAATCGGCAGTTTTTATACTATACAAACTTTACACTCTATCCCCTAACCTCAACTCTTAAGAAAAGTTTCTATATAGAACTTTAAAGGGTTATTAAAGGGTTCTATCATACATATAACCTTTTAGGTGTTCCCATTATGGAATCATTTTATGGATTTAGCTTTACTTAATTCAGTTTTAATTCATTTAAAAATTGTTTTGCATTTTATGAATTAAACAGCAAATTTTTTCACTAGGTAAGCTAATTTATGGTGATGTAGTTACACGTTACTACATGTACTTACTATAGTCATAACAGTATATTATGCATAATTACAAGTAACTAACCCTAACCGTAACTATATAGTAAGTACATGTAGTTAATTAATATTGCTCAGTACTTATGAGTACTTGAGTAAGTACAATGTAACTGTCACCTTAAAAAAAACAGTGAAACCAAAAATTTTAATAGCCTGTTAAACATGAAAGAATTATGCAATTATTTAAGACATTTCTCCTCAAATAGAACCTTTGTGGTATAAAGGGCTCCTTAAAATTTTGTCAAAAGCCCTAGAGTTCTATATAGAACCCTACAGAACCTTGGAGTGTGTCCCCCTAAACATAACCCTTACTGTACGTTCACACCGCCGCCGACTTGAGCTTCCAAAGTTACCGGAAGTCATTCATTTTCAATGGAAGCTGGCTTCTCTCAGCTGCAAGGAGCGTCAAATCCATCGGCGTCGCGTTTTGGGCGTTTTGAGCGTTTTGAGCGTTTTGAGCGTCAATCAGAAAGTTGAAAGTATCTCAACTTTATGGTAATGAGCTATGACGCGGTTCAGCGGCAAGCAGCGGCAAACGCCAGCAACCAATCGGAATATAGACGTCCTTCGCGCTGGCTGATTCCGGAGAAACATACGATGTAAACTTTCGTTCCTACCAAAACATTAGTTCCGAGAAAATGGAGGAGAAACTGATAATCGTTGTTGCTGGGTTTCCTATCATTTATGATATGACGTTATTTTCATATAGGGACCAGTTACAAAAGAGAGAGAGCCCCGGCCGCGCGCGCGCACTCACTTTCACCGTCTTCAAAGTTACAATACGTCTTGCTCTCTCTCCCTCGCGCATATTAATCAAAAAAAAAATGTCCCGACCAAATGTGACCAAAACGGTTATAAAAATGCTGTCATTATAAAAGGTTCCTAGTATCAATGTATTGCTTGTTTTTTTTTCTGTTTACATTTCATGGTGTGTGACACAGACTTCAGAGCGGCCAAAGCGTCAACAAGCTTCCCCGTACTTTTTGACAAGCGTCCTTGACAGGGCGGCCAGAGCTTCTTTGCAGCTCAAGTCGGCGGCGGTGTGAACGTACAGTCATAGAGAACATTATTTAGAAAACATTATTTAGCTTGATTTATGAACTGGTTTCCTCATAGGATTTAAATTTTGTCCTCAGTTTTGAAATGACATGTGGGAGAGTAAATGATGACGGAAGTAAACATTTTGGGTGTACTTTCTCTTTAATGCATTGATACTGTAGTTTGTAATAGTTTGAAACTAGCTCATTTCAACAAACTTCCCAAGCCTGAACTCTAAAAACTTTAATTTTATCCCATTTTGTGATTCTATACCTATTCCTGTCATTACAAAACAAGACACTGACTTTTCAGCTCTTGCCTCAGTCACTAGTTGTGAGCAAGATGTCAACATTATTGCGACAGCTCGCCGCTGATTACCTGTGGCCATTTCTTATTTTAGTGCCTTTGCTTCACTTTCGCTCCTCATCTGTCTCTATGGCAACCACTGCAGACCGAGCTTGAGCTGCCCTCTCTCTCTCTCTCTCTCTCTCTCACTCTCTCTCTCTCTCTCTCTCTCTTTCTCTTAGGCCACAGTGCTTCCCGCCTCCAGCCATGTTGGGAGTCTTCCCGCTCCAAGGGTTAAAACGTCATATCCGGAGGCCACAGCTGGAAGTGTACGGAAAGCCGTCGTTTCAATGTCATCTCAATACGACTCTTGACAGCAACGTGTCATTGTAGTGCGACGCGGGCATACGCTGACATTGATGCTAAAGCTAAAGGAATAGGTCAATGTGTCTGTAAATTTGTAAATCTTGCCAAGAACGAGATGCCGGCATTAACGCTGACGTGCCTGTGTCACCCCGTGCCAGACATGAGTTTCCAAAGAGACGAGATGTGTTGTGACGCAGGTCAGAGTGACAGATGTCCACTAGCGGAGTTGGCCCAAAGTCAGTATCGGGTGTCGGGATCACTAGAGGCTAGAACAGGCAAGATAACAGAAGAGGAAATTACTGTCATTAAGATGACAAATGCCCCAGCCTGTGAACAGACTCTATATACTTAAGAACTAAAGAGCACCATTATATACTGACATGTCTAATAAATGGGCTCACAGAGAGACTGGGGGTTACATAGTGCAATGATACAGAGATACTTATCTACACTTACATTGTGTTTGAAGTATACCGTACCGGAGTACATCAAGAGCAACTTTGAACTCTAAGGCCCTGTTTACACCTTGTATTAAGATGCGTTTTGGTCAATCGGATCACAAGTGGGTGAAGCTAAATACAGATGTAAACGGGGTCTAAAACGTTTTGACCATGTCCACTTTCAACCACTTCCAGAGGTAGTCAAAAACGCATTAGACCGGATTGCTTTCGTAGAGTAAACGCTCATGTGGTGGAATGCGTTCAAACAGCCACAAGACGCCTACTCTCCGCCTACTAACCTAATGCGCAAACATTATGAGAAGTGCGCTAACCAGACTGGATTTAAACTTTGTCAGCTGAAGAACCAAGTTTGGTTTGAAGACGATAAACATACCCAGCACAATGTTTCGCTCATCATTCCTAATTTCTAACACACAGGTCTTACGACTGTCAGAGCAGAAACGAAAGCTGCTGCTCTCTGTATGTTTTCCTGTCGTCTCCGGTCGTGTTCATGTGTAAATTGTGCGAGCTTATTTTGCCCATTAGATCGAAAGATCTGAAAAAAACCATACATTTACTCGCCCATAGACCCTTCCCTCGCCGAAATCTGGACAGAAGTGGTTGAAAGTGGACAAAAGAGATAGATTAAAACACCAGGTGTAAATGTCATTTTCGCACTTAACTCTGAGCTATTCCAATTACTTTTAACCAGGTGGTGTTTTAACCTTGCTGTCAAGGTGATGGTAGTAGATGTATGATGTAATTTCTCCTCAAGTTCACACGAGTCCAGCTGAGTAACCACAGGTGTAAAGAATCACATTAACTATAAACATGATCCACAGAAACATGTCTAAAACTTTTTTTTAGCTCTGTTCTAGAGAGACCTATGAGCTGCATTGCAGTCTACTGCTCACAGGGAGCTGGTGTATGTTAACTTCTAAGGCAGTGTACGGACGGAAATGTCACCTTATGCGAGTAATTTGGAGCGCTCATCATTGTCAGCAGCTCCACAGATCACATAAGGCACTTCCTAGTGAAGTGCACGGGAGAATTGAATTGCTCGAATTGAGTGTTGAGTGTCATAAGAGTGTTTTTAGAGAAACTCTGTTATTGTTTCTTATTCATTTACACACTTGTGACGTTGAACTGTTGTATAAACGCAACATCACACTCTTAGCCGTGATATGGCTGTATATCAGCACACTGTGATTACCTAAACAGTCGTGATGATATAGAGCGATATCGCGTTGCTACGAGTGTGCCATTGCTTTATAAATCAGATTTTTTTTTTTTTATGCCAGTTTTTTTCAGTACTGTGTGCAGTCCTGACTGCCAGTGTTTAAAATGAATGCTACTTGGTTTAAAATTGTATCTGATGTGTCAATGGAATGCCATTCATTTATTCATTCATTAATTTTTTTGTGGGTAATAAAAACAGTATAAATACTTTATTAGGGGCCACTGTATGTTAATGTCGGCATGAAACTGAAGATGCAATAGTCTTTTCTTCCCTATTGTGACTCATATCCGAGTGAAACGGCTTCTCGAACAAGCAAAAATGTAGTACATGACTTTGTTGATTTTGTCCACGGGGAATTGATTGGATGGTTGTGGTTTGCTATTGGTGAATCTGATGTGAGTGACAGGTTGTCCCGCCCTCACGCCAGTAAACACGTCATCAGAGAAGAGAAGAGATGTCGCTGCAAGAGAGAGGGGAAGTTATTCTGATTAAAGATTACGAGACTTGATGACAGTACTTGAAATCTGCCCATTTCTCCATGTTTTGGATCTAGTGAAATTACTGTAGCTAAAAAAAAAAAAACAGGTGTGTGATTCTGTCAGGGAATGAGAAGACAGTTATGGCAGCTACTTGGCGAGAAGTTCTGAGAACTTGTAATTCTTCATTTTGTCTTGCAGTACATAATCACACAAGTCTTTTATCTTTCTCTGTGATGGATCGCAAGTCTAGTTTTCACGCAGGTTTGACGAATCGTCTCTCTGCGTGGATCGTTTTTCAGCACTACACCAGGAATTGGTCTTAAGGATCAGAATGACAGCTGACATTTCCCTCCTGCCTATTTTTGGTTCAACACTATTGATTTCGGGTCACCTCCGATGTCTGCGCTCAGATCCGACCCCTCCTCATCGTGTAGAGATGATTGTGTGAGTGTGTTAATATGTGATGTGGCAGTTTGCCCCCCTTCCTCGCTCACATTGTAATCCGCATAGTAGCTGTAGTCTGATATGGGCCTCCTGTGGTGAAAGGGCTGCTGGGTAATGGTGTGAGAGCTGTATTCCCTGGCAGACAGCTTCATTAAAGGCAGTGGGATGGTTCCTGGATCAATCTTCTCGCACAGGGATCGATTGATTTTCTCCTGTGTGCTGGGGATTCCTCTGTGCTCGACCTGTTAACAGAGTAAAGAAGGCCGAGGGGGGTGCGATGTGTTGCTAATTATCCAAGAAGCCCCCGTCGCTAGCAGGGGGCTGATGAATAACGAACTCACACATATATATATATGACAATGTGGTGTGTGGTCTGTCTTGTAGTTAAACTCGCTCTCTGATGCGTTTGTTAACCGTCGGCTTTGACATCAGTGCGTTTATGTGTGTGTGTTTGAATATGTCGTGTCTGGCAGCGGCCCTCGATTCTCCAGTGGTCCACACTAGAATTAATAGCTCAGCTACTTTCCAAGCTCAGCAATTACGGTTATTAAGATTAGGTAATTGACCCAGAGGGTTCGAGAGTGCTGCTGTGGAGATATGTTTAAGCAAACACCAGCCTCTCACCATAATGAGGGAACACAGACGGAGAAAAACAAAGGCTTTTGCAAAAATGTTTTAAAGTATTTTTGTTGTTGTTATTTATCTAATTTATCAGATTTTTGTGCATGTGTGTCTTCCTGTATTATTCAGTGAAACTTTGGTGAAATTTCACTGGAAAATAAGGTTCACTACATGTCTATTGTCAATAGTGTAGTAATGTACAAGTCCCTTTCAAACCAAACAGCTTTCTGTTGGTCAAAGCGGTGAATCTGCTTGATCGGCTTGAACCCTTTTGCAAAATCTTTGCGAAATTACAGATCGCGTGTTTTTTTTTATCAGATTTTGTCTGTGAAAATGTGACCACACTTTAAGTTCACTTAATTATTTTACTTCTCTCTATTACCTACACTGAAAAGAAATACTTGGAAAAAAGCTAGGAAACCATTTTCACTCAGAAATGTATATTAAATTTAAACATAAGGGGCCCTATCTTGCACCCAGCGCAATTGACTTTGTACACCGACGCATGTATCATTCCTATTTTGCACCCGCGCACAGCGGACTTTTCCCTCCACAGAAGCACGTCGGTAAGTTAGGAAATACACTTGCGCTCCCCAGGGCGGTGCAGCGCAAAGAGGAGGCGTGTTCCGGCGCAAACGTTCCCTCATGCTATTTTGCAGGTTTAGAAAACAATTGCGCCACTAACCAGGAAAAAATTGTTTAAAGTCAGTGGCGCGTTGCGCATGTTATTCATATGCTATTTTAAGGGCGCATGCTTGGCCATAATCAATGTAGTGTGTGCACAACGCGCACTTTGATTCTCTCATCTACACAGAAGCAGCAGTTTTCATTTTTGCAAATCATACATTATTACGATAGATAGATAGATAGATAGATAGATAGATAGATAGATAGATAGATAGATAGATAGATAGATAGATAGATAGACAATTTATTATAATTTAACCGAAGTTAATTTGGGTGGGTTTCTCCATCCCCAATGTCCCTGACGAGAACGTCGCTCTCCTCGGCTGTGAACTGCTCCTGGTGTGCGCCTGACAAATCCGCCGTTATAATAGGAATCCGCTTTAGAACAAGCGTGCCTGCTCTTAAAGGGAATGTGAGATGTCGCTCTGATTGGTTTATTTCACGTTACGCCCAAACCACACCTATGAATAATGAAGCTACTTCAGACCAACCCCTTTTAGATTTGCGCCGGGCGCAAGAGGCATTTATCCCGCCGGGAAAATAGCAACAGCGCCCAAGACCCGCCCACAAAGTTACTTGCGCTTTGCGCTTGACACTTGCATTTCAGATCGTTAAAATAGGGCCCATTGTATTAAACGGGACATTTTGACTGAAATAGTATTTGCTTGTAAAATCATTTTTGTTTTAGTTTCAAATAATTTTTCACAGTGTATACAGTTACGTATTTGAAGAAACAAACATCTAATCTGAAATAATGAATTTGGTGGCATATTTTGTCCTGCGTAATGATGTCTCTAATCCTTTGGCTTGTCAAAGCAGTTGGACCTGTGATTTTTCACATGACTGATGATAAATAAGAAACCCCCTAAAGGAGGGACCCAAGCCATCTAGAGACAAGAATGTCATATGCTGCATCCCAATTCGCATACTATCCGTACTAAATAGTATTCAAATTAAAATGAATTTGTCCCAAATCGAAGTATGTTGAAATGAGTTTTCCAGAGGTACCTGGATGGTCTACTTTTTCCGGTTGGAATCCGAAGTGCAGATCCGTGCGCACTCTAGCGGCTAATATTACCCACAACCCATTGCGCGATGGACGAGGACTCGATTAGAAATACAAACACAAATGAAAAGTGTTGAACTGCAAACATGGCGGATGTGCGAGACCGACAGTGAAGAGAGGATTAGATAAGTGATTAATTATCAGTATTTAACCTAACAAAAAAATATTTATTCATATTTTATCTCCAACAGCATTGTGAACTTTTATAAAGATACGTTTGATCATTAACTTTTAAATGCATCATATATGCAAACATAGGAGAGTCTCTGCATGAAAGACCCACGACTGGCCAAAGTGATACATTTCTCTCATTAACGGTAAATTAAATTAAATTGAATGTGGAGGATTTAAGTGACTAGATGATTGACAGGTCAGTTTAAACGGTAGCAGGACGCAAATAACTAAGCGACAGAGCGTTCGTTAAATATGAACTATGACAATCACTTAGCAGAAAAACAAGACAAACTTAGAACACATTTTCAACAGCATTGAAATATCTTTGCAAACACATAACACCGTGTACATGGGCAGAGACGTTTCAAAATATAAATAATATTATTTGATTTATTTAGTTTAAAATGAATAAATCCTTTCAGAATATTTAAGATAATTTTACCCAAATGTTTCAAACTAATTAGCTGGAAAATAGTGGTTTAGCAGTTGTGAAAAAATAAATAAATATATATATATATATATATGGCACTTGTTTTTCACAGCAAATGTCCCTTTTTTCCAGAATGCTGCTTCACAGTATGTTTAACAGTGATACGACTAATTGAACATTTTTTCATAAGCCCTTATGTACTAAACTATAATTTAGTGCAATTATGGAATAATTTACTCAAACTATTCAGCGCAGCACATTTAGACCTCAATATTCTCAATTGCCCTTTATGATAAATAATTAAGCATTCTTAATTTGGAAACTGAGATTGCACTATGCGATCCCGTACTTCATGCAATATCCGCCATTTCATTGCCTTAATTTAATCAATTAAATATCAACATTATGTTGATGTTATGTTAGTGGTGTCCTCGGGGACTTCTCATTGTGAAGTGTCTTTTCAATTTCCTCTGCATCATTTTCATAATGCGAATGTGCCGGAGCCAAACTGTTTTCCACATTCTGAGTGCGCTAACAATCGGCCACCTGTCAGGGCTGGATTTCATCCCTTTTCACTCCGGTTCGGAACAAGCGAGATCATAAGCCACTTTCAGCTTGTGTGGAAACATTCTGTCACGCCATTGTTTGATCAGAGAGGGACAAGCCTGCTAAATAATTAAGAGATCAGCACCCCTTTGAGAGAATACAGTGCTAAGCCCTACATGAGAGGCAACCCAGGATCCCGCTCGAGCTCAAAGCATCCGCATTAAAACAAGTAATCATGTGCACGATGCTGAAGTTAAATGAGAATGTTTCTTCTCCCTTACATGTATTTTCTCGCGCGTTTGCTCTGTCAATCTGTAGCATAAAGAGATTTGCTTTTCAAAACAAGGCATGCAAGAGCTTAAAAAGCACGGTTTAATAAGCGCTGAGACACATCCATCTTTGTTTGCTGGAGATAAGTTAAAATGTGCACGGAGTGAGGCATTCTGGGAATGCTGGAGGTCTGCCCGTTGCTGTGCATCTCCTCCGTATGTTTATTACATGCACAAACACTTTGTCTTAAAGCCTTTTAATGGAGCTAAAAAAGAAATGGCAGGAAGAAAAAAAAAATGAGTCACACTTTTCTCTTTACAATTTGAAGGTGTTTGGCATGTTCGCTTTATGCCATCTCAGAGATTAGGGAATCCAACCAGCTTCTGTTCCCCAGCATGTCCTCTTTCAACTCCCCCCCCTCCTCGCCAGAAGCCCATCGTGTCACAGAATTAAACACACTCCTTATTTATTTATTTTATTTTATTTTATTTTTATTATTATTCATCCGCCCGGAAAAGAGGCACCTCAGATACCTGTAACTTATAACACGCTCCCAGCCGAGCCTTTGATTGATTTTTTTGACAGAAATGTCCTCATTAGGTCGCTACAAATGGCATGAAAAGACGCACGCCGCAGAGAAGGGAAGAGGAGAGGGAAAGTGGAGGAGAGAGAGGAGGGAAGAAAAAGTTTGCTTGCTTTTTGACACTTGCCGGCTTTTATCTATGTGGCATTTCCAGAGTATGCTTCAAAGTTGCAAGCATGCATGCGGGCGCACGAGTGCATGATACCGAGCGCCTCTATAATTATAATGCACAATTAATTAAAGAAAAGGAGTATAATAGATTCCAGATGAACCTCTGTGACTAATTATCATGTCTTTGATAGTGGAAGTGTGCAGACAGAGCGGGAGAATGAAAGAAAGTGAAGGGGGCTCAGGGCATGAGAGAAAGAAAGAGGTTAAAAAAAAAAAAAGCGTATGGAATAGGAAAGAGATGGTGCTGGAAAGGGGAGTGTTGTTCTCCAACATGGCATCCGGAGATGGGGTTGCACACTTGAATTCAAAGCTTGTTTTCTTAATTAAAGGGTTTAATAGGAATGGGGTTGGGCTGCCTGAAGAGAGAACGAGAGAAATAGAGAGAGAGAGGATTATGGGGGATAGGCGATGGGGAAGATGTGACTTGAGATAAACAAAAGTTCTTTTTTTTTTTATCTTTGCCTTGCTCAGATAAGTTTTAGAATATTTTCTGTGTTCATTTGTGCTACATTTTCAAGTCCGCCACTTATTTTTGGCATGTGATTGAAATGATATTTTTGGTGCAGCTTCAGATGGCGGCGGTATTAAGATAAGTAGCTTTGCTTTAAGTGTAACACCACAATAATCTCTCTCATATTGCCACCTTTTAAACTGCTCTCTGGAGGGGGGGAAGGGGGGCATTTCTTTTTCTTTTGCGAAATTTGGAACACAAGTTCTGAGTACGGCTCCGACCTGGTTTATACTCTACACAACATTGACAAGCGTGCAGTGATGTGTATACAGCAATAACAGACTCATTTAAAGCACTGTAGGCATAACAGAGATCCAAAAATAAACAGATTAGGATTAATTATCTAGTGTGTGCAGTGTAAATTCCTCCTGTGTAAGATTTCCTTGGGTAGAGCTATGTGTGTGGAGGTACACACTCAACCATGCGCCTGTGTGAGTGTGTGTGTGGCTGCAGATGGAGTCCTTGGCGAAAACCTGTTGACACATTGAGACCATTAGTGCTGTTTTCCTTCTACTCTCACTGCCAGTCTGCCTCTGCCACCTCTCCTGCTGACGAGAGTAAAAATACTCCGTGATGCCTAATGCCAGCGCTTTCTATTTAAAAACCCACGGTTCGCCCATCTGTAAGGCTCTGTAACGTTAGTTATGAAAATATAAGTGTAAGTCTCACAAAAGAAAACGAAGAGTATATCTTGCATAAAGAAACTGTATATTTTAAAAGGCCATTAAGATTTGTTTCGCATAGTCACATTATGTTTACGACGTTTAAATTTAATTTCCCCCAGTTTTATAATGGCCGCAATGCGTTACTATTCTCAGTTGTAAATTAATAAATAAATACATGTATACATACACGTACACAATACAAAATAATAATATTCTATAGAAATATTTCTGTAATAAAACGTTTAATTATTACACCATACAGTGCTACCCCAACATATGAACACATTAGCATAAATTATATTATATAAATTGCAAAGAGAAGTAATATCGCAATACCAAAAATCTTAATGGCCCTGAAAGTATGCCTGATTTTCTTTAAGCAAAATATGTAATGGAGAATGCAGTCGTTATTACTTATTTAAATTTGTATTATTATTGCAAAATAAACTGTAAAAGTGTGATCAGGATCCCGACACACATACTTGTAAGATATATATATATTTTTTGATAATGAACATCTGCATGTTATCCTGCTTACTATGTAGCTACTTGACAAATAGATAGATAGATGGGTGAATGTATGGCTGTGGATGGATGGATGGATGGATGGATGGATGGATGGATGGATGGATTGATCGCAAGATAGATGGCTAGATTAGGTAGATAGAAAGATCTATCGTCATTATTAAGATCCGTTTGACTGCAGATTGCTGTGACTGACCAATCAGAATCAAGTATTCCAGACATATTTTGATTTTTATGTGAAATATGACTGGGACATGTTCTTGACAGGTTTTGTGAGAGCCATCTTTGTCAGGTTTTGTTAAGCCATCTTTAAGAGACATCATATGATCATTTTGAACCCTTGTTCACACTCTTTGGCTTGATTTGGATGCGTTTCACCTCTTCCAATCCTGTTGGACCGATGGACAAGAGATCATTTATGGGAGGCTGAAATACAAGACTGGGCTCTGATGATATAGATATGAAAGAGTACATGGAGACTCATTTGAAATGTTTGTGCGAAAATGAAAAAGGAGGAGAGAGAGAGTGAGAGTGACAGAGAGCAAGAGAGAAGGGAAAGTCGGTGGCAGTGCTGAACCTGACACTAATGAGCCGCCTTTCTGATGGGACCTGACAGCGCAGAAGAAAGCTGAATCCCTCGACACTGACGCTACACAACACTCCCTCCTAATTGGAGCAGTGTGTATGTGTGCGTGGTGTGTGCAGGGAAACCTGGGCAGAAATAAGATCCGCTTTGTGCGGAATATGTTAATAACAATGATAATACACTCTTGAGTGTGACTGGGACCAAGGCTTATTTGTAGACGCACAACGGTGCGTCTGAGGTTGACATTGTTCGCTACACCTGAACTCTCTTTCTTTCTCTCATTCACACTTTCTCTGCTTTATTTGCATGCATTTGAGGAAATTGTTGTGGAAGGGCTGTTGATTTAAATTACTGTGCAACTGCAATGCATTGATCAAAACAGGAATTTAAATATTGGCTAATTTGGTATTCATCCTGTGTGTGTGCGGAAAACTTCTTAACTGGACAGAGCAACACGTTTCTTTAATTAGTTTTATTATGCTAGAGTTCCACGTAAAGTAACAGCATCATTCTTTCTGTGTGGTGCCTTTTTGACCCCATGACCAGTCTTTAGGAAAGTTACTTTTAAAAGTAATGTGTTACAATATTGCATTACTCCCTAAAAAAGTACTTTGTTACTTAGAAACACACATCTCTGGCAGGAAATGATTAAATTATCTGGTTTCACTTTAATTTGATGGTCCCTTTAACACATTCTGTTGACTACAAGTAACATTGCACCTACGTGTCTACTAACTCTCATTAGGGTGTTAGTCGAGTATTAGTAGACTGGTAGGGTTAGAATAAGTTGACGTACTTGCAAAGTTACTTATAGTCAGTAGAATATCTGTTGAGGAGCATCACAATAAAGAGTTTGCAGATATTAAGCAGACAGTCTACTAATACTCGAATGAGAGTTAGTTGTCATGTAGTTGCAAAGTTACTTATAGTCAACAGAATGTTCAGAAGGGACCGACCATCAAAATAAAGTGTTACTAATTATCTTAAAAATATAGTATATCTTCAAATCCATGTATTATTTTGTAGAAATGTGCATCCAAACTTAATTTAGATACAAAATCCTCTTGGGAGCAATTCAAAAAATGTAAAAAAAAAATTTTTAATGTAATACATGATAATTTTCCTCAGGGACTGAAAAGCAGCGCATGCAGAGAATGAACCATTAGCACAAAAAGTTACCAGGCTTATTTGATCACACTTAGTCAATATAATCCCTTTCATGCTGAAGTTCAATACAAAGCAAGGTTTTCGCATCAAGCTGACTCTAATTGACAAAGCTCTCTAAAAAGTGAGGCAGGTTAAAGCAAGGGGCGGACTGATTGTGGTATTCTCACTCCTGAGGTGATTACAGGGCCTGACTCTCTGGCTCAAATGAATGTGGACTCAATTATGTTTCCCTTTTTGTCCTCTGTTGCCAATAGATTCCTCCCCCCAACCCCTATGGTGCTGTTTCCTCCTCTGAATCAATCATTTTTAATTTATCGGGGGGATTTATGTGACAATGGCTGATGAGAGTTTCAATAAGGCAGGAGAGGAGAGAAAAAAAAAAGATGAAAAAAAAAAAAGCCCATGCAAATCTCTTGGGTGATGCGATTAGTGTTGGAAACCAAATCAAGGCTGACTTGAATAGACACAGAACACAAAATCATATTAGGTTGAATTCGACGTGCATGGCTTTACATACAGCACTGCAGCTTTCTATTTGTCTTTCCCGATTTTACTGACCTGAAAATGCTTTTCCACATCACATATTCAGTGAATATTCCTGGCTCTTCTCGTCCTGTGCCTCTCACACAGATGTTTTGGAGGTTTAAGTACAACACACACAAACTCAGCGGCTCCCCGAATGAGACCAGTAGTGTTGCCACTTATTCTGTTATCTCGTTTCACAGCACGCAACACATGCTTGCGAGTTCAGAACGATTCCCCTCAGGTGAAGTTTGACGTCCTAGTCATGACAGACCTGCTTTTGTACATCAGAAATATAAGCGATGTTAATTTTTGTGTAAGAACGGTGACCTGTACATCAAAAAAGAATTCTGTATCTTTTTCCTGTGATCATTTCAGCATGGTTAAATAGAGAGTGGTGTGAGGTTTGGCAATATCGCTTTGTGAAAAGGCTGATAGCTGAATCGGGGGGGATTTAGCTATGTTGTGTGTGTGTGTGTGTTTTCGAGTCACAGGGCATGGCATACATGGCCAGGTCCTCGGCGTGAGGTTCCCTAGCACAGATGGTCCTCTCTGTAGGGCAGGGCAGGGAACGGGGACTCCCCCCTCGGCCCCCCTCCGCTGCAGAAGGTCGAACTGTCCGAGCAGTCAGGGATGCCTCAGCCAGTCGCGTGCCTCGCATGTCTCTGCAAATGAGTAAACATGGCCATAAACAGACTAAAAAAATACATTTTACTGCCATAACCTGATATTAAACGTTTTTTTTGCTCAACCCTACAGAAATGATTAGTACTTTTTTTAAAATGTGTTTAAAATCATGTACACTAAAGCCAGGTACACACTGCACGATTTTCAAAGTCGTCGGATCGCTGTTTTTCTCACACGACTGTCTGGGGTACCCATTTTGTTGCTGTTTTATGAACATTACACAACGGATCGGCGACAGGGGGGGGTCACACATTACATAACATTTCAACAGGAGGTATCGCAGACAGCTTTGTCTGGTATGTTTCACAATCAAACACACGCGAGAAGTGATACAAGATATAATGTAAGATCACACTTGAGACAGGAGTCTGTTAAAATGATAGCCTGCAAGAAGCTCGCGATCCAAGTTGTCTGTGCGTTGATTTTCAGCGACAAAGAAAAGGAAGGAGAGAATGGTTGCTTGCAGAAGCCTTGCTTGCTGATGTTTTGTTGCAGGTCTATGACTCCTCCCCCTGAACTTTCTCTTGCTCTCTCATTGGCTGTAGGCTGTCGTCAATGTAAATTTCCAGTCAAAACGCATTTCACACTGCAGGACACTGCATTGAATTCACATTTGCCTCTGATTTGTCGACAATTTCCACAAAACTGTCGGCAAGTAAAAATCGGGGCTAAAATCGTGCAGTGTGTACCCGGCATAACATGAGATGCAGCCATATCAGTAGCCTAATAAAACCATTTTATTTTACACATATCGGACCATCTCATGGGAGTTACCATTTTGAGATCACATGACCAGCTGAATACTATAAATAATGCATTAATAATGCAAATAATGCATTTATTTCCAATGGCAACACACACTCATGGCAATTTGTAAGTATTTTACGTTTTGGCAAATTGGTGGCTAATTCATATGAATTCATAGTCTCATTCATACATTTTCGTATGATCCGCTCACAGCACATTGACAGTTATGTTTAGAGGTGCACCTTCATGGTTACTTAAAAAAAATAAAATAAAATAAAAAATCACAAGTTTTACACAAATACACAAACCACCACCTTGTAAAATAGTTACATTTTCTCATGAGATCAGATTGAAATTGGTTACCAAAAACTCTTTCTTTTGCACGAGGCTACATCCACACCACTAGGTGTCAGTATAAGTCCAAGATGTATGTCATATTGCCCAGTGCAATAATAATAATAATAATAATAAATAGTAAATAATAATAATAAAATTGGAAAATAATAAAAAGAAAAGTGCATTTCTGTGAAAGGTCTTCCACAAACAATGAGATGGTCACATACAGCGAGACCTTTGAATTGGCAAAGCTTATGAGTTGTAAAGAAACCTGTCGTAGATCTAGAAGAGACATAACTTCAATGAGTCCACTGGGAGTTGGATGTCCAGACATTTCTTTATGTTCAGTAAGGCCACCGAACAGCGCGTGCCGATCTGATGAATGGTGGCCGCTGAGCTGTGCAGTCTGGTGGCGTTGGGGGGGATATTCCAGCCTTCCAGAATCTTCTCAGGGAAGCCAGATCAATAGAGAGATACACAGATGGCTGGGGTTGTTCCTGCTCGGTGAGGTTTGGAAAAAGTCTTGAGGAAGGATTAGAGATGCTACTGGTATTCCAGGGAAGGGCCAGACTAAAATCAGGTCAGAGGAGGTAAACAAGGAGACATGAAAGATTTGTCGAAGTCTGAGAGTGACCTGACCTGTCCACTGGGCTCACACTTTGAGAAGTTCCTGGGGTGCCAGCAAATATCTAAACTTAGGTTCAGTACAGTATAGAGTATTTTGCCAGAATAGGATAAATAGTTTATATTAGTTCATATAATGCTGCAAATAATGCAACTTGGGCTCAAACTTGACTCTGTTTACTGTACATTTCTGCAAGACTCCAAAACATACTTATACTGTACATACAATTCACTGCAGTTTCCAGTTGAAATGAACACTAGTGGCAGTAAAACACTAACAACTTTTATTCCTTTTCACTCTAATTGTGATTAATAAAGTCTTTTCACGTGGTTCCTTATGACCTCAAAACAGTTTTACCATAGAGCATGATTTATAAACTAATGCATTTTGATGTTTGTATCACATAATCAGCTCCAATTGTGTGGTTTTTCTGATGTAGTAAACTTGCTCAGTAGTTCACCTGGTACGTTATTTTCAAATGCAACAGAGCATTAAACTTTTAGCGCCACTAAAAAGTGTTGCGAAACATGCAAGAAACAATGTTCTGATCAATTTGCATAAATGTCTCCACAGACACATTTTTGTCAAGTTAGCCTGGGTTAAAATAATGCCTAGTTGTAACAAGAAGCCATGATGGATTTTTTAATTAATCATAACTAACATTTATTTTTCTTGCCGGAACAACTTTCATATGCTTTTGAATTTTAAATGAATGTTTCCCCTTTGGCGAAAACTCGTGACTTTGAGTGTGTGAGTGTATAAATAACAAATAGGGGAAATTAAACTAGACAGATGTCTAGGTTTGAAACCTTGTGATTAACAATGAAGTAATCATTAAAACAGTTTGCTTCTAGTAACAGAAGGGTTTGTCTATGAAGAACCAATCAAATTGAAGGGAAATTCTGTAATGTATCATGTCATTATCGCCATGCTCCTATTCTATAAAAACTGTTGTATTCCTGTTTGCTGGTGGGATTCTCTCTGAAATTTGTCTGAGATCCTCCGGCCGTGATTAAAGGACAAGTTCGGTATTTTACACTTAAAGCCCTGTTTACAGATCGTATCTGATGAAATAGAACGGTTAAGATTAAAATTTGGACACATGCTGCTGTCCCGAGAATTTTAGGTTTATTTTGTCCAACTCCATTGACTTAATAGGACGTGCTGTGAGACCGCAGCACCTTTACGGTATTACTCCGCCACTTCTTCTTCTGCTTCTTCTGTGTATTCAATGAAATGCCCGTGGTTTGCTTGCAATTGGCAAAGGTGCATTATCGCCACCAACTGGGCTGGAGTGTCTATTATTCAAGCTCTCAACGGAAGAATCACGGGTGTGACGCGTTTGGCAAAATAGGTCCACAAAAGCTAAATAAACCTAAAATTCTCGGGACAGGAGCATGTGTCCAAATTTTAATCTTAACCGTTCTATTTCATCAGATACGATCTGTAAACAGGGCTTTAAGTGTAAAATACCGAACTTGTCCTTTAAAGCTTCTTCTTGGGGAGATTCTCTGAGAAACTGCTCGAGAACTCTCGAGAAGGACATTTGCTGAAGTCTGTCTGTTTATGATTGCTGCGCGGCAAGTTAGTTAGGGGAACAAGTTAGGGATTACTGAACTCAAAGCCAGTTGTCGACTGTAGACGCAAGAGCTAGAGCATAAAAATTATTGGGTGTCGATTGTAGACGCCCCAGATATATTTATTAAGTGTCAACTGTAGACGCTTGGGTGTCGACTGGAGACGCCCCATGTAAATGTATTATTAAGTGTCTACTGTGGACGCTTGGATGTCGATTGGAGACGCCCCAGGTAATTAGGTTCCAGGTACGTAGGAAAATCTACAACAAAGCCAACAAGTCCATCTGCTTCCAATGGAGTTTTTCTTTACTTAACCAGGGAAAATCTGCAGTATTTCCACACAATTTAATAGACATTTAATACAAATTATTTAATTTTCTTCCCTTTTCTTTTCTTTTCTTTTCTTTTCTTTATTTTACTAGTAGGAATATTTTTTTCTCCACATCAAATTGCAGAAACCACACATGGTCTTATCAAAAGGTTGATGCAATACTTTTCCAGTGACATTCACTTCAGGTCAAGTGCTCCAAAAATAGATTTAAAAATTTAAATTGCTGGCCTCAGATTTATTGGAAATTACAGCAAAACCTGCTGGTGGAGCATAAACAACCACCATTTTCTAACATGGAAGAATCCATCATATTTAGGAAAATGATTATTAATAATAGTTTTGTTTTGTTTTTTACTCAAGGGAGATGCTTTAAGCAGTCTTCTTGCGGTTACAAAAAATAAGTGTAGGCCACTGTGCAATGGTGTCCAGTATGTTCTGACAGTGGCAGTGTATGTTTCCTCCAGGAACCCTTTCATAGCAAATCTAGTTCAGCAGCCATCCCTTCTACCCAGTGCAATGTTTTGATGCTCAGAGTGCTAGAGGTGAGCTCAGGTTAAGTCGCTGCTGTCCAAGTCAGTATGTTATCCCGTGTGGAAGGCTGCGTCTCCTCACGCAGGCGGTGTAAGAGCATGCGGTTGGGGATGTGAACCCTGCTTAGCATCAAGCCTGACCCCTGGTTGAGAATGTCATTGTGTTTCAGAAGTGTTGTGGATTAATGAGTCCTTCAGGCAGGTGGTTCAGTCTGTCTCTTGGATTATGCGCTCTGTTGAGCCCATCACTGACACGAGACCCCTGACACAACTGCAGGGAGTGGAGGTGTCTTCAGGACAGAAGTGTAGATGAAGCTTCTGGGGTTATTGGACATTAAAGGGTTAAAATGTAAGGAAGACATGCACATTATCTGATCTAATTGACAATGGGCCACTGATATATAAAAAAATAATGCACACTCAAGGTGGTAATGCGGCCATGACGTGAAGCGGAAAAATAATGCACACCTCGGGTGGTGTGCATTTTTAAATATAATTCAATGGCCCAGAGTCAATTATTCAGCTAATACTACGGTTTACCATGCCTCAAGAGGCTGTTCAGATGTTTTATTTCAAGACAAAACTACGCAATGTACAGAGTCTGTAGAGTGTGCAAATTATTATTTTCTCCCCCTAGTGCCCATGTTCCATGAGGTAGGAATATGCAGACATCTCAATAATAAAATTATATATTTTTTATTTAAAACAAATTTATTATAAATTATGTATCTGTAATAAAATTTAAATAAAGATTTTATTGCACCATAGGGTTATATCTCTTAAATAATTATTTTGCGATTTTTTTCTGTTAGTAAGTCATGGAGACACAAATGGCAGCATTTCCCAAAAATTTGCCTTACACTAGTCAACAATCAAAATTAGTTGTTGTGTATAAGCAAAACTCTTCCATCCCTGCCGCTAAAATGAAATGTTTGGTGAGCACACAGCCCTGAACTTTCCCCCTCAAACCAGCATAATGTGTTCAGTGCAGCAGTGGTCAGTCAAGGTCACCGGTGCAGAGGTCAACACCCACATATCTGCTGTTAGCTCTGGAGCATGACCGTCACCTTTCAGTAGGTATCAAGGTGATGTTTGATGCACAAACATGACCGAACTAAGCTAAAGGTGATGGTGAGTCAGAATTGCTTGTTTGGAAACTATTTCTAAGAGCTCTTGGAAGACACCAGGTCATAACGTCAACTCTTGTGCAAACGTATGAATTAAATGCATACAGAAAAATAATTTTAACCTCTGCTGAAGAGTGTGGGTTGATTCCTCTTGTTTGACACATAAACAGCAGTTTGAGAACCTCGTACACCAACTTTTGGTGTCAAAGACAAACAACAACTGTTGTATACACAACTGAAGCAGCTTTTTAAACACTAAATCCTCTGTTATTCCTTTTAAAAGTTATGGTAACCTCTTAAAGTATGACATTTTCCATTAAGCCATTGAATAACATTTTGTTCGTGCTTATACTGTATGCTTTTGTGTCATTGCGGCTTTTCCCCCTAAGTAGTTTTTTCAGTACTTTGCTAGTACTGTGTCTCTGCTTTAATTCTTCGTGGCAATGGATTCAACAAGGTGCTAGAAACATTCCCCAGAGATCACACAGTTGCTGCAGATTTGTCGGCTGCACATGTATGATTCCGTTCCACCGCATCCCAAAGCTGCTCTTTTGGATTCTGGTGACTGTGGAGGCCATTTGAGTTTAGAGAACTTACTGTCATGTTCAAG
The DNA here is from genome assembly GCF_965113295.1 of Leuciscus leuciscus. Taxonomy (NCBI): domain Eukaryota; kingdom Metazoa; phylum Chordata; class Actinopteri; order Cypriniformes; family Leuciscidae; genus Leuciscus; species Leuciscus leuciscus. The sequence continues at coordinate 27,060,437 of NC_138732.1, forward strand.
AAACCAATTTGAGATGATTTGAGCTTTATGACATGGTGCATTATCCTGCTGGAAGTAGCCATCAGAAGATGATACACTAGTCATAAAGGGGTGGACATCAACAACAATACTCAGGTTGGCTGTGGCGTTTTAATTATGCTAGCTAAATTGGTACTAACAGACCCAAAGTGTGCCAAGAAAATATCCCTCACACCATTACACCACCAGCAGCCTGAACCATTTATACAAGGCGAGATGGATCCATGCTTTCATGTTGTTTACATCAAAATCTGACCCTATCATTTGAATGTCACAGACTCATCAGACCAGGCAATGTTTTTCAAATCTTCAGAAGTGTCACCTGGTGTGTCTTCTGCTGCTGTAGCCCATCTGCTTCAAGCTTTGACAGTTTGTGTGTTCCGAGAGGCTCTTCTGCAGACCTTGGTTATATCCACTGGTTATATGAGTTACTGTTGCCTTTCTATCAGCTCAAACCAGTCTGGCCATTCTCATCTGACCTATGGCATCAACAAGGCATTTTCACCCACAGAACGGCTGCTCACTGGATATTTTCTCTTTTTCTGACTATTCTCTGCAAACCCTAGAGATGGTTGTGCGTGAAAATGCCAGTAGATCAGCAGTTTCTGAAATACTCAGACCAGCCCATCTGGCACCAACAACCATGCCACGTTCAAGGTCTCTTAAATCACCTTTCTTCCCCATTCTGATGCTCTGTTTTAACTTCAGCAGATCGTCTTGACCATGACTACATGCCTAAATGCAATGAGTTGCTGCCATGTGATTGGCTGATTAGATTTTTGCAATAAAGTGCAGTTGAACAGGTGTATCTAATAAAGTGGCCAGTGAGTGTATGTGAGAGCTTACCCGCCCCAGAGAGTGCCCACTTATTGTATTTCGTAGCTCATTTTCTGATATTACTTTCTCAAGAATGCTTTCAAAGGGGTCAGTAAAAGGCACAACCATTGCCTGGGGTTCACATCTAAAGGTCAGAGGTCTGACATTTCTCCCTGTCCATCATTATCAGCAAATGAGTTTCATTATGTTGTGACTCAAATGAGTCACATGCCATCAGCCCAGGGGTCTGTTCTTCGTACATGGATTACTCAGTTATCTGGATTTTAATGTTGATGATTTGACATGATCAAGGATTGTTGGGTTATTTGAAGCTCATCCTGGAGTTGCCGTCATAGCGACAGGTCCGTAAATTAAACCATGGTTTATTGGCTAAATTTACAGACTTTCAGCTGTTTGCAATTAACAAATCAAATAAAAGTTATTAAAATAGCTCAACACAACAAATGTTTGAAGTGGTTTCCTCAAATTCAACTAACAATGCAACTTTTCAATGACTTCTGCAATCTCAAAATTATTCAACCCCTTCTTGGCAAGCATCTTTAGTACTTAGTAGAACACCTTAAGCTGTTATTACCTGCTGCAAATGAAATGTATAACCAGACACCAGCTTCTGGCAGCGTTTCTGAGGAATCTTAACCCATTCCTTGTGAGCAATGGCCTCCAGTTCAGTAATATTCTTGGGTTTGCGCACTGCAACCACCTTCTTCAGATCCCACCAGAGACTTTCTATGGGTTCAAGTCATGTGACTGTGATGACCACTGTAGAGTCTTCCAGGACTTCTTCTGCAACCAAGCCTTGGTGGAATTTGATGTATGCTTGGGATCATTGTCCTGTTGGAAGGTCCAATGACGCCCAGTTTCAGCTTCCTCACTGACGGCATGACGTTTTCTCCTAGGATTTCCTGATACTTCCATGAATCCATCTTGCCTTCAACACGCTGCAGGTTTCCAGTGCCAGAGGATGCAAAGCAGCCGAGCCCCAACATGCAGACAGAGTTCTTTTCAGCATATGCTTCATTCTTCTTCCTCCAGACTTACCTCTGATCCATAGGGCCGAAAAGTTCCAGTTTTATTTCATTGCTCCACAGAACAGAATCCCAAAACTTCTGTGGCTTATTTATATGATTTTGAGCAAATTGGAGCCAACTTTTCTTGTGCTTATGGTCAGTAGTGGTGTATGTCTTGGAGTTCTGGCGCCTTACTGTGAAAGCTGAAACCTCAGTGTCTATTGCCAGTTTACCACAAAGTCTTGCTGCAGGTCTTTTGCAGTCACTTGAGGGTTTTTCTGAACCTGCCTTCTCAGACATCTGGTTGCAGCCATTGATAGTTTCCTTTTTCTTCCCCATTCAGGTAGTGGAACCATTGTTCCTTTAACTTTGAACTTGCGAACTATGCTTCCAACGCTGTCTCTAGGAACTTTTTATATCCTGATCCTTGTTTGTGAAGGATGATGATATCTTCTCTTTAACTTTTTGGACCTTTTTTTGTAAACTTATTTGACTTTTTTGCCATATTTTTAACAAGCAGTCAAAAGTGACACTCAACACACCTAGCCAGTTCAGATATTGCATGTGTTCTAGCTCAAGCACACCTGCTGCAACTAATGAAGCCCTTGATTAGTTGCATCAGGTGTGCTTGAGACAACACCTGCTTTGCAGATTTGTGCTGTTGTGAGGGATTCTATTCAGGGGGTTGAATAATTTTGAGACTGCAGAAGTCATTAAAAGTGGCATTTTCAGTTGAATTTGGGGAAGCACTTGAAACATTTGTTGTGTTGAGCTATTTCAATTACTTTTGTTTGATTTGTTCATTGCAAACAGCTGAAAGTCTGCAAATTTTGCCAATAAACCTGATTTGCAATGGGGGTTGAATAATTTTGGTTACAACTTTGTGTGTGTATATGTATATATATATATATATATATATATATATATATATATACACACACACACACACATGTCAGAATGGATAACTGGTTGCTAAGTGGGGTCTAACTAAGTGGTCCATTTCAATTAAATAATTTAAATAACTTAACAAGAATACTTGTTTGATCATTTTTTTAACAATAACAAAATAAATCCACAATCAAAGAACTAAATAAATAAATAAATAAACAAAATATTTTTTAGGTTGTTATATTCAATTGATGAACACAATTAAATTAATATCAGATAATAATAATAATACAAAATAGTTTTTCTAAAAAGAAATGATAGTCTATTAAGTAATACATATACTTTTTTTATGAAATAATTGGTTACTTTTATGTTACATAATAGTAGATCTAAGTTATTATTTAATAGTTCTCACACCGCCACCAGCAACAACTAAAAGTAAACACGAGATTTGTGCCTCTAATGCTTAAAAGAATTTGTGAAACATCAAAGTGTGCTGTGTTCATGGAAAGTGCCATCCAATGCACCACTGATAGGCCATCGCCTTTAGGTATCAAACAGTTTTAGAAACTATTGAGAAATGGGTTTAGCGCATGGCAGATTTTACATGTGTTGCCACTGAAGATCATGTCTCAATAAGCTTTAGCAGTGAGTCACGTGTCAGTGTCTCTGTACGGTGTGACAGTCCTGGCCCTGTCTTAAATGCTGCAGGGCAAATACATATTCAGCTGGATTATTCACCAGCACTTCAAACAGCGTTCCATCACTAAGCTCCCGCTTTGTTTAATAAGCTATCTCTACACTAACAAAATGCTAATTATTTATGCTTTTTCGAAAGCAAGCATATTTTTATGGGATGGTGTGGAGGGATGGTGTGGAGGGAGGGGGATTACATAAATAAGCTATTTCCAAAAGGTTGACGAATTACAATTAACGTTTAGCAGAGTGAGTGAGGCATACCAGCTTGCTGCGTGGACAGGGCTCTTAGTAGGTGGCCCATCTGAAGTAATGAATTCCAAGTGAAGAGCTTTCGGGTGGCATTACGGGGATCGAGGTTTGCCCTGCAGATAGCTGACCTAGAGAGATATAACACAGCTTGGCAGAAAATATTCAATTATGCCTCTGATGTTCATGAATGCTTATCAAAAGATGTTTGTCTCTGGTCAAGAGGCGCAACAGTCAGAATAATTGATATCATAAATCATTCTGAATAAAACATACTGAATGGTTAAAATATTCCCAGCTAACAAAAATGTTTTAAAGGGATAGTTCACCCAAAAATGAAAATTGTGTCATTACTTGCCCTCATGTTGTTCCAAACCTGTATGAGTTTCTTTCTTCTGTTGAACACAAAAGAAGATATTTTAAAGAATGTTGGTAAGCAGAGAGAAAAGAAAATACTATGGAAGTCAATGGGTGTCATCAACTCTTTGGTTACCAACATTTTTTTAAATATCTTCTTTTGTGTTCAACAGAACTAAGAAACTCATACAGGTTTGGAACAACCCGAGGGTGAGTAAATGATAACACAATTTTTGGGTGAACTACTCTGGACGTTTGACTAATTTAAAATCATTATTTTTGAATGTTCTCTGAACGTTCAAAACACCCAGTTTAAAAAATAAATAAATTGAAAATGTTTTTATTGGTTATGCAAACGTTAAGAAAATTCAATTTTATAATTTTTCAAACATTATGGTATAGCGTAACTTTTAAATGTTCTCTGAACATTCTGAAACAAGTAACATTTAAAAAATGTTTGACGAACGTCCAAATAAAATGTTTCAGGAAAAAACATTCCATGAATGTTCAACTTATTATGGATAAACAGTTTTAATACTAATGTTCAGAGAACATTATTAAAGACCAGATCATTTTGATACAGATTCCTCTATTAACATTTACAGGAAGAACGTTTGTTCATAAGTTTGAGAGAACCTAAACAGAACATTCAAAAATGCTCCCTGTTAGCTGGGTTTATAGTATTTACCTGGTACTTGAAAGAATACCATATAGTAAATTAATAACTTTGTTCTTGGAAGTTCTTTTCCAGTTTTTGTATAGACATTGTGTAGCCCCGCCCCTTTTTAGCGCTCCGCTCGTTGTCTTTTGTCTTCCGGTCTGTATTTTCACAGTGATCTTGCGTATTTATGAATGAACGTCTTGTTTAAAATCTTCCCGGTCTACTGACATTTGTTAAGACATTTGCTTTAAACATTACAATCCTCATGATAACTTTTGTTAACTCTACAATAAATAAATCCACTTCACCAGCTTATTACTCCTCGACAGCGATGCCATAGAGATATACAGAGCGACCGCAAAAACGGAAGTTCAAAGACAATATTCTAAAGATGGCTGTGCGCTTGTTTCTTCTCTGGCGCATAAGGTCTATATCATCCTGAATATTATTTTTTTTAACATTGATAACACCAATGACAAAAATTACTTTTAATTACTATTTTTGTAAATTAATAAAAGTGGAATAAAAAACCCGCTTGTTAGACCTTGTACTAATTTTTAATGGGCCCATGACAAAATTATAAGTATGGGCTCCAGTCCTCGAAAACGAATAATGGGGCCTCCTCAACACAGGTCCCGGGACAACATTCCCAGTTTGTCCCCCCTGACAACAGCCTCAAATACAACATCCACTATAAAGCAACATTATGTGTAAAAGTCTGTCGGTCTGAGTACTAAAAGGTGCATTTTGCACCCAGTTCACATACACTCCAGCAGTTCAAGGGGCGAGCGGGACGCGTCTCATTCCGGGGCCCCTCAGATCTTCTTAGTGTCAGCGAGAGCTCACGCTCGGTGAAATAAATGGGACAACTCGTGACGATTGCACTAATTCTGCGAGCTAGGAGCCTCTGTGTATCCCTTTGTAGATGAAAGGCTTCCACATTTTCTGTCAATGGCCTCGAGCGATGTGAATTAAACATTGATTTTATCGGAAGTTTAGTGGCTGTGGCCGTGCGGAGCGCTGATTCACCCGTGCGCTGGAGCAGATGGAATCTGTTGGAGGAATGAGGGGAATGAGGAGATGTGTGTGGAGAGAGCCCAGCGCAGTGTACGGGATTAAAAAAAAGGGCAATTAGGAGAGGAAGAGGACAAAGTTGTGCATTTTTCCTGTAATGTTTGTTCCTGGAGGTTCAGTCAGACTACAACAAAAGCATTTCCTTTCCCGGCTTCTGACATTCCAGCAAAACTGTAGTTGTATTTTTGGTTGTGTTGGATTGAGAAATTCCTGCCTCAAAGCATTTATTAGAAAGCCAACATCCTCGCTGTTTGCACTCATATGTAAAGCTCAGGATGCAGGAATAGCACAGAGAATAATCTGACCTACTTAATCACTTTGAGAATTTCTTAGACTTATTTATATGTAATATAACAATGCGAGAATAAAGTCAAGGGGATAACTGCTTTGTTGCATATTCTCTTTTGTCCTACTCCATTTTTTTCTCTTGCTCTCTAAAGTTTGTTGTCTGCCCTGAGGATATTAAAGATAAAAGTGTGGAACTCTCAGGGGAATTTCACTGTATATGGAAGTGCCCTTCTACTTTTCCTTAATGTAACACTGTCCAATTCACATAGTCCCTACGCGGTGTACCCTGCTCCCTACACACTGAGCAGGGGATATCTCTGGAAGTTCACTTAACAAAATTTGTTTGTGCGCAGCTTCGTCAAACACAGACTTGAAACAGTTGAGCACATTAGGGGTTTTGTGTGGGAAAAAAAGTAATATAAATTGAAATATGGTTTATATATGGAGCGCCTAAAGGGACATGGTTATGGTCAAAAAAATGAGATGGGAGGATAAAAATATTGCAATACTTTTGCATTTGCTCCCTAACATTTTTTTGCTGGAAATAATATAATGTGGGAGGAAAACGTCTCCGGTTACTATCGTAACCTCGGTTCCCTGAGAGGGGGGAACGAGACATTGCGCAGCAACGCTGCGGGAACTATCCAAATTTGCATATCCAATCGCAATGAAAGCGAAGGCTGCACTGATCCAGGGCAGACACAACACAATAAGCACTCAAGCATGAGGGTTAAACACAGTGTCAAAGGCGATAGCGGTGTCGCAGAACTCATGTTCGTCGGGCAGGTTGATGAGGTCCGCAAAAATCTGGCAGGTTGAAGCCATCGGATGCTTAGAGAAAAAGATCAAGGAAGGTGTAGCTTCCACGATGGCAGTGTGAAGAAAGATTCTGACGCAATTGTCGCGTTAGTGCATTTTATAATGCCCGTGAGCCTGTCAGTATTTGCATACTTCGCGACAATTGGCCAGCTGTTCCAAGCTGGCGTTAGCCCACAAGATTTCAACAAAAGTGGAGAAGGGAGGAGTTCCTGCAGCGCTGTTACGCAATGTAGAGTTACCACTCTTCAAAGGGAACTATTTGAGTTATTTTGCTAGTGAATGCTACGGAGCCCCTAAAAGGTCATGGTGAAGGGGAAAAAATATGAGATGAGAGGAAAAATAAGAAGTCAATACTTTTGCGTTCACTCTGAAATGTTTTGCGTTCCCCCGAGAAACTTTGCATTCACTCGCAATTTCACAAAAATCTTTTTGCGTTCTCCCGAGAAACTTTGCATTCCCTCGTAAAACATTTGCGTTCTCCCGAGAAACTTTGCATTCCCTCGTAAAACATTTGCGTTCTCCCGAGAAACTTTGCGTCCACTCGTAAAGCCTTTGCGTTCCCCGAGAAACTTTGCGTTCCCCTGAGAAACTTTCATGAAAACATTTGCGTTCTAAAGGGGCTCCTAAAGTTTCTTGGGGGAACAAAATACTTCTGCGAGAGGAAAAACATTGAAATGTATATATGTGTTTCCTTACTTGTAGACAAACAGTGCGTTTCCAAAGTTTGGGGTCAGTTAGATTTAATTTTTAAAGAAATATATACTTTATTCATCAAGGAAGCATTTAATTGATGAAAAGTGACAGTAAAGACCATTATACATTTTACAAAAGATTTCTATTTAAAATGAACATTGTTCTTTTAAACTTTCTATTCATCAAAAAATCTTGAAAAATGTTTTCTACATTGATATTATTACGATTTTTTTCTTGAGCATCAAATCATCATATTAGAATGATTTCTGAAGGATCATGTGACACTGAAGACTGCAGTAATGATGCTGAAAATTCAGCTTTGATCACAGGAATAAATTACATTTTACAATATTAACATGGAGAAGTTATTTTGGTCACACTTCAGATCAGGGTCCAATCAGGGCTTAGAGTTCTAATAAGCAACACTATTAAAAAAGTTCCTATCAGTGTTCACTATGTTAAAACTGAACATTGATGAAATGAATTTTTTTTTTATGTGATGAAATTGAACATAAAAACTTGTGTGACTGATCATGGAATCAGTCTTGTGGAAGATCAGGACATTTACAGGGCAGAGAAGAGACTAAGAGCTCAGGGTTCCTGCCCTTTCCATTTTTTGCTTCTTTCACATCCCTCATTCTCTCACTCACGATTGCTTCCCTCATGTTACCCGCTCATTATGTTGGTCTTGTCGGCCGCCGTTTCCTTGTCCCAGGGCAGCCCCCATGAAGGACCCATCATGCACATCTGGCCTATGAATAGCGCCAAAAGCCTCATCTGGGTCAGACTCACTCTGCAGAGAGACTAAATAATTAAACCCTTATTTTCTCTTCTTTTTCCTCTTATTCTCGATCTTTCTCTCTTGCTTCTACCAGATCAGCCCTCCCCTCATCGTGTTCTCTTTGTCAAAGGGTAATAACTAAAATGAGTCATGTAATGGAAGAAAAAACAGAAGCGTAACGTGCCGTTCAAATAGGAAGCTAAGTTTGGAGCTGTTACATAAGCTGTCACTGCTTGGTGTTGACAAATGAGAGAGGGGAGGTAAAGAGAAAGATGGTGAGACATGAGAGGAGGACGAGAAAGAGCAATGGAAGCTGCTGAATGATGATGAGTGCAGTGTACAAACTATCTCAAAATGCTACCAACATACTTCAGTTGAGTGGCCTGAGACATTATGAGGGAAGGAGATGAACCACTTGTATCTATATGAATGGGAGAAATGGCAATGCTTAGTATGATAACGCTACATATTTGTCATGCTTTTTCTTTTAAAAGAGACCATTTCCTGTTTGTTTATTATAGAACGTAAATGCGCATTAGCTGAACCAGCCTGAAAAATACAGTTTAAATTGACATTGCATTGCTTCTTGCACATTTCGTGATACGTTGATACTTTTTATGCTAAAAGTACATTCAGTGGCAACTTTTTATTATCTTGGTTGTTTTAAGTATCAGGGCAGTTCAGAAATTAAATGTCCAGTGAGTGGCGCTAAAAAGGTTAATGCTTTTAACATTTGAAATTAATTCACCACCTACACTAAATCCTGCCCTAAATCTAACCGGCAGTGTTAACGAAAGTAAATATGAGATGAAAAACACATTTTCCGAAGCAACCATGCCATTTTAGCTGCTTCTACACGTTTTGGAGGTCTTTTATCGTAACTCGTGTTTCACAGGACTTGCAGTTCTCCGTGCTGAAAGTGTACCAGGCGAGGTACAGAGCAAGTTTACTACATCAGTAAAGCCATACTAATGAAGCTGTTTATGTGATGCGTCAAAATGTGTAGTTTACAAATCATGCACTATGGTAAAAGTGTTTTGAGGTCAGAATAGTATTGTGCAAGAAACCATGTGAAAATATGGCTTTATTAATCAGTAATTAAACCTGTAATCATAATTTGTATGAAAAGGAATAAAAGTTGTTGGTGTTTTACTGCCACCTAGCCTATGTATATTTTAATTGAAAACGGAGTTTGTTTTGGGGGTTATGCAGATATGTAGAAGCATGTTTTTCCAAAGAGCCCATGTGGATTTTTGAGTGATGTTATTTAAATGTAATCTTGACCCGCAGTTGTGGTGATTTTGTGTGTTTTTTGAAAATAGCTGCCTGAGAACATTATCAATATTGCTGCTGAGTGAATATATTTGCATTAAGGGACTTTGCCGTAGTTCACCTGTTTTCCAAATAGTGTTTCAGTGAATACTGTGAGTTTTTTTTTTAAAGTAGAATATTTAGGGCCCTTTCACACCTACCTTGTTTGGTGCAGATTTTCGGACTTTTCAGTTTGATCCGAATCAAAATCCGGATCCGGAACCAAACAGACGAAATTTGGTCAGACGAAAAGAGTTAGTCTCGGTCCGGATCAAACTGAACAAAGGTTCTTGTGTGAAAGCATTTTCTGTATGGTTCGGACTTTCAGACCATTTACAAGAAGTTCCGGTGGTTCCCGCAGGATTGCTTGAGACTTCTCCTCCTTTCTTGGCGGCGACGATGAAATGTTCGCACAACGAGGATGTTCATTTGGTGAATTTGAACTAGCCTCGGGTATAGTTGGTGCTGCAGGTAGTAATGCCGTAATAATAACAGTATATTGGCAACGATATATACGTCTGTTCATTCATTCTTGTTAAAGTCACCCGATGAATTGACATCACACTGACGTCAGACGCACGTCCATTTACAAACCAATCAATGTCAAGATGCAGCCCACATAGATGATGACGACAGGATCCAAGTATGTCATGTAAAGTTCGCATAATTGCAATGTGAAACCAAACCAAAACTTACCAAATGTATAAAATTTATCAAAACATGACTTTTGCTTCGGACCTTGGTGCGGACTTTCAGGTTTGAAAACGGCCTTAGTTAAATGCTGCTAATTATTACTATGCGTTCAACTAGAATCAATTAGAGTGTTTTCTATTGTATTTAGTGTAAAATCATATGTTCAAGTTTCAAGCTCTAACTCTAATTGAGGTTAATTTAAAAAAGTCATTATTTTTGTACAAGAAAAAATATGGCTCTGGTTAAATGATATATATTCATCAGACAGTTTACCAGTGTAGGCTATAAAAAAAAAAATGTCTCTCAAAAAAACGTTGTTGAAGCTTGTAATGTAGTTAATTTTTCAAGAGTACAGTACAGTTGCTTGCTACAGCTTTACAGTAGTTTCCCCATCACTGGATGGGTGGCAGAGAGAATCCACTTTGGAAGAGCTGAGTTTGAAGGGACAAAATGGAAAAGAAGAGGGAGGGGGGGAGAGAAAGAAAGAGAAAGGGAAAGGCTTACCTTCTCACACAGGGAGGCTTTCATTAAACACAGTCATCTTTGGTAATAAGCACTTGAAGACTGATCTCTCCCATTGCTTCCCTCAGGTGCTGCATTACCATAATGGATTCTCACTGCAGCGCGGTATTAAAGCGTGGAGGCATATTCCAAACTCAACGCAAATGCAACTTGTAATGCACATTATCCCAGCTCAACACATTAGATGTCATTACTAGAGCTGGAGCAGACAGCATTTCGTCATTATCTGCTGAAGTGTTCCAGGGGGAAGTGGAAAGTGAAGGAAAAGCACAAATAATTCTGGAATAGGCTGCTTTTTTTCCATTCAAAGTTTGTTAATGAGTCTTTGTAAACAAGATGATTAATTAATGATAAAGATAAAACTATATTGCTCTCATTTACCTAACTATGTTTTACAATTAGAGGATGCTTAAATTAAACAAATTAACTTATTGTGTTATTGACTACCCCAAACTCATAACAGGTGGTTAATTGCAGTATTTTACTCCTTGGAAAATCGACATGGTTTATTCTTGATCACTCTAACTGGTGGGAAACCACAACTGCTTGGTCATATACAGTACATTAGTAAAATAGTCAGTAAAACCCTACAGAAAGTTATAGCAGGCAATCGTGAGGAAAATAGAAAATGATAGTTCATTTCAGTACTTTGAAATGTACAATTTTATATTGTGTAGCAGTTAGTTACACAGTTAGGGGCCGTTTACACACTGTTTTCAACTATAACATGTTTTATGCCAGCCTGAAAACGCAAACGTTTGAAAATGGGTTTCAAAGTGCAAGTTTTTGAAAACGATAATGCTGTCGTCTCACGAAAATGTGAATTCGTGAAAACGGTGACATTATGCACATGCGTATTACATGTTCAGTCTAGTCTATAGGTGTGTAGTGTTTCTTTACAAAGTGACATCGCCAACTGCTGGCCTGGCATGAATTATACAGCATTTTTAGTAGATTTTTGCGGATCCATGTGAACGGGGATCATTCACATTTCGTCTGTACGCGAAAAACGGTAAAAGGAAAAACTTTTCCTTTTTTTAATACATTGTTGTCGTGTAAATGTACCCTTAAACTGGTGCTCTGGGTTTCTCCACTGGTCAGAAATGTGACCACTGATATATTAACTGTAGGGATCATGATTTATATGAGGAAAGACAGAGCAATGCTAAAATGTAAATATTCTATGTATCAAATACTGGAATTAAACAACTCTGGTTATCCCAATTTTTACACAAGCCATGTAAAAAGAACGTTCACATGCAGAATTTTACCTTCAAATTCAAAATTTAATTTTGGTCACAAATGTTACCAGTGACAGTAAATGCATTCATTTAACATCCATCACTGATGAGTTTTGACACGTGCTGAAGATGCAAAGATGTTTGAGCCGCCACTATGTTGTCAGAAGTCTTTTTTGGGTTGTCAATGAGTGCATGTGCGTGTGTGTGTGTACATGAGTGAAAATGTTAAAGTTTGCGGAGTTAATTCCCAAGCAGAGCCTTTAAATGACTCATAATGCTGATATAAGGACACTTGCTGTGCTCTTCATGAATAAGAAAAACAATAAAGTGCAGAGAAATGTTCCAGAGATAGAAAATAGAACCAAAAAGCACAAGCTAACTATGTATAGATATGAATATTTGATCATTTATCTAAGCATGCAAAAGAAGGCAATCTCTCTTATTTTAGCAAGGCAGACAGAGTTTCCTGAAGAGAGGACTGGATAATTCATCACATTTAAGAAAACACAGAGAAAGGCTCAGAACAGGAACAGAGAGAAGAACTAAGAGCAAAGATGGGATATAGAAAGTCGTTTTTCAATATTAACTCGACACTGAAATTGCCATAACACTCATATAGTGACTTGATGTAAAATCTGATTACAGCCAATCTCAATTAACACAACAGACTCAGAGCATCCACCTGCCTCAATAACACACTTTCTACTGGGACTGTGTCGACACTGGGAATTATGGCTACATCGAGCGCTCCATCTTTCCGGTGACAGTTTTATGAAAGATTCATGACACCGGTAAGACAGCGTAAGCTCCTCTTTCAGGCCTTTAGTCCCGAGGCTCCAGCAGTGGGAAGAGACAGAATTTGTTCAACAACACCAGCGCAAGCAGAACTGCACTGCCCGAAAAAAAATAAAGGAACACATTGCACAATTTATCTGCCTTAAATTTACAATAATGGAAAGGGGTTTCAGGGATTTTTACTTTTATTGTATTTTTTTTATACATCTATATGCAAACGTATAGTGCTTTTAAAGCTGAAATATATCATTTTTATGTTAAAATACTTTCTCCTATATACAAGCCTGACTTGAAACATTGCTTCAACCAATGACGTGAGTTTAGGGGCAGGGTTATCTCTTTTCTGACCAATGGCAGATTGGGGGGGCGTGTTCTGGAAACCTGTTTGAAATTATTTATTTATTTGAATTTTCTGTTCTTTTGAACCTGCTATTCATCATAGAATCCTTACAATCACAGAAATGTTAAGCAGCTCTACTGTTTTCATTGATAATAATCAGAAATGTTTCTTGAGCATCAAATGAGTATATTAGAATGATTTCTGAAGGATCATGTGACACTGAAGACTGAAGTAATGATGCTGAAAATTCAGCTTTGATCACAGGAATAAATTACATTTTAAAAGACATTCAAATAGAAAACCGTTATTCTAAATAATATGTAATCATTTAATTCAATAATATTTCACAATATTAATGATTTTTACTGTATTTTTATCAAATAAATGCAGCCTTTGTGAGCATAAAAATCTTTTAATAGAAACATTGAAAAATATTATGGACCCTAAATGTTTTAACTGTAGTGTTTTAGAATGATAACTATTTCTTTTTAAGTTTTTACTGACCTTCCATCCTTTTGTAGATCGCTTAAAGGAACACTCCACCGGTTTTTGAAATAGGGCTTATTCACCTTCTTTCCTACATTTAGATAGGTGGGCAAATGCATTTTTGTCTCAGTGCATGCATTGTTTTAGTTTGACAGGGTTGGCGCTAGCTTAGCTTAGCATAATGAATGGAATCCTTTGTTGCCAGCTAGCATGTCCTGAGTAAAAGTGATTTTTTTTACTGAAAAATGAAAAAACCCGCCTAATTACTTCTTGTGGCCTGCGTATTCACAACAAGTACAAATAGCGATGCAGATTAACACTAGCCGATTTCCTATGCAGATTTTGACTTGGGACTATATTAGGGGGAAGCACAGGCGAAGCACTGCTACTTGGGCGCAGAGATATCACGCCCATGTAGCAGTGCTTCGCCTGTGCTTCCCCCTAATATAGTCCTTAATATATAAGTCAATATCTGCCTAGGAAATCGCCTAGTGTTAATCTGCATCGCTATTTGTACTTGTTGTGAATACGCAGGCCACAAGAAGTAATTAGGTAGGGTTTTTTTTTTTTATATCACTTTTATTCAGGACATGCTAGCTGGCAACAAAGGATTCCATTCATTATGCTAAGCTAAGCTAGCGCCGACCCTGTCAAACTAAAACAATGCATGCACTGAGACAAAAATGCATTTGCCCACCAATCTAAATGTGGGAAAGAAGGTGAATAAGCCCTATTTCAAAAAACGGTGGAGTGTTCCTTTAAATAATCAATTCGTTTGAGGTCAAAACTGCATGTAATTATGAATGATTTTAAATAAAGCAATAATATTGTACAGAAGAATCTTGTTGTGAAATAGTTCTATTAAATAATTTTAGATACATTTCACGGTAGATTTCAAACCTGGAGTCAAACCTCAGACTGCAAGCCAAGCCACCTTTATCTCACCACTAATATTCATACTTTATGTGCCTCCCTGTCCCCAAACACACTTTTCAAATCAAGTCCTACGCTCTTGATATTACGAATTCAGTTCGAAATGACTTGGCACCTAAAGTTAAGTGCAGAGAAACGTGTGGAGACAGATGACACATTGAAAAGTTTAATAGAAATCTTTTGAGACATCTTGTTGTTGTTGTCATGCAAATGTGCGCCATGCTGCTTGTAAATAAAACACATAGAAGAAAAGAATTCAAAACAGGAGAATGCGTGTGCGTGACCATGCTGATGTCCGTAGGCAAGGCCCCAGGCAACATGCCCCGTTTGGAGTAATGCAGGAGAGCGGCGCCGAGACGCGCACCCCTAAGACCTTCTCTCACTTTCTCAAATCTGAAAATTCCTTTATTTGTTTTTCAATCAGTCATACCATCATCGCTATACCTGGGAGAGGAGCCACGTTCTTACCTTTTATTGAACCTTTGTGCCTCATCTGTCAAAAAGTATCGCTCTTTCCTTGAGGTTTGAGGAAAGCTGAATCGTGATTTGACAACTATTGTTATGTTTATTTGTTTACTTGTGAATGGAGCGAGCGTTTGCATATTCGTATTTCTGTTGTCTTTTTATTTGTTTGTTTATTTGTTTGTTTATTTCACTTTCCTTTTTTGGTAACCAGCCAACAAGTAACTCAGTTTTGGGTTGATCCGATGTCGAAGAACATTTGACAAGCATTATTGTGTGTGCAAAAGCACTTATATTTAAACAATGAACATGCAAATGCAACAAATCCACATTTTTGAAAGTTTTTTGACCAGCTCGGCAGTGTCTGAAACTAACTCGACAGTAGTACGAAAAATGAATGCTTTATAATCTCAGGCCTGTAGCAGGAATTGTGATGGTTAATTGTATATTTCAAAAGCCTTAATTGCTTTAATTCCCTGTAATTAATCAGTAATTGCAGCAGGAGTGCTTTTCACAGCTTTGCTTGAGATGCACAGACCTTTCCAATATGGAAAGGCATGAATATAGATGAGAAGAGGCAGAGAGGCAGACCACAGGAGCTATATGACTATTCTATATTTAGGAGTTTAAAAGCTGAAACTCGCCAATATGTGGTCCTATTTATCATTTATGTATTCATTTATGATGCAAACGCATTACTTAACGCTTCAAACTGTGTTGGCCAGGCTGGGTGCCTTGCAGTTAATGTTTTGTTGAGGCTCTAAATGAGCTCAACTGTATACCTCCCCAACTTTTTCCTCCATCTCCCCCTTGAGACATTCAGTGTGGGGAACACCTGGTAGGTTGGTCCCTGTCCGCCCTCCCATGTTGAAAACCCACAGCTCCTACCTACAGCCCCCTGCTGGGTTCCACGGTATAATTTGAGGTTCCTTCACTGTGGCAGATGTTGAGTAATTGCTGTTCTAAAAATGGCAGTAGCGCAGCCCATCTGCCCAGAGGAGACACCTGGAGAAGTGCGGCACGCTTCACTCCTGAGTGGGAGACTTGAGGACTTGTTGCTCTGATGAGTGCTGTGTTGCTTCCCCAGACTGCCAGCTGTGCAACTTCAGTTTACAAAGGCCAGAAACAGTGCAAAAAACATACACAAATGCAACAAAAACTAGAGGAATGCCACATTGTCAGTGTTTAAATGCTCCTATGTCAGTGTGGCATGCAGAGTCAACTATAAGTAAACCATTTATGTGTTAATTCTCATAAAAAAACATACAAATGCTGTTGGACATATGACATATGGTGCACTTGAGTTTGACTTCTAACTGGAGTTTCTTTCCCAATACTCGTCCCCGAGTCCAGTGTACTGTCCAATAAAGGCCCAAAAATAAAAAAGTTAAAAGTGGTGTTTTTAAAACATTTCTCTGTTTGACTCAACTAATGGTGTGAGTTGGGCCGGGACTATCTATTTGGAGGGAAACCTGTCTGAAAATAGTCTGAAAATAGAGAAAAGTTTCTCCGGCTACTTTGATGCATGTATGGAGTGGCACAGTTGTCGTAATGAGCGAGAACGGTTGACATGGAGCAGTTAAATCTCGAACTTACGGGAATCACCCGCTTTAAACAAACGCTGAACAGAAGAGACTCTGTTGGTAAAAAGAGAATGTGACAGAGCTTGTAATAAAACAAGAACCAACATTAGCTTGGCTTTTCAGAGATGGCGTGAACTGAGGATTTGAAATGTTGTAAAAGTGATTGGGATTTTTTAACATTCAACAGGTGTGTAAGGTATTTTATTAAACAGATAAATTGCCTTATGTAGCTCTTGAACAGCGTTTATTGTAAAGCATTATCTATTGTGAGAAGTCATTCTCATTGTAGCAGGGTTTTTTTTTTTTTTTTTTTTTAAGGAAGTACCGTGTCTATTGATGGGTATAGCTACAGTAATGAGCGGCCACATGCATTAGGTTAGTATTTTTTGCATAAAACACACCCAAAACATTTCCATATAAGAGCTTTCCACACAACATTTCCTTTACATCCTTTTGTTGCTCTCTGCAGACGTGCTCTCGCCAGATCCTCGAGCAATGCCAAGTGTGTCATTCTCAAAACCAGTTTAAACACATTTTATACAGATCCAGATTAGACCGCTGATTAGCCAGCTGTACATGCGCGTTTATCTGCTGCTTTATTTAGAGAAACCTCACAGCTGAAGCTATAACGCAGCTTTCCTTACTCTTTCACAGTATATAATGAAATATTTTAAGATTAAATTAAGTTGTAGTATTTATTAATTTATCATATGATTTTATACATGAATAATATAATATAATTATAATATATCATTTTATTACATATAATTTTTTAGCACAGCGCAAGCATTTTTTTGCGTACGCGTGGTTTCAATTGTTCCTATTTTTATTTATTTATTTTGGAAATTTTGGAAAAATTTTAGTATGAAAGTTTTTGGGGAATCATTTGTTTGTGAAAACGTTCGTACTCGGATTTCGCGCAAATTTGTGCTTATGCATGCTTAGTGAATGAGATCCAATGTTCTTCTGCAATATGCATGCAGTTTTGTTTTTAACCTCTAGAGGGCCAAAAATTACATAGTGTACCTTTTAATTTTTTATGCTCATCGAAGCTGCATTTATTTGATAAAAGAATATGTACAGTAAAATTGTGAAATTTTACATTGTAATAATATTTCACAATATTTCTTTTTTTTTAACTGCATTTCTGATCAAATACATGCAGCCTTTGTAAGCATAAGATATTTTTTTTAAACCCTAATCATTCCAAACTTTTGACTGGTAGTGTAGATCTTTTCAATATTTTCACCTATTCATATGCACCTATTCACATGAATGGTAATCAGATATTTTGACCTTTGAAACAAATGAAAGGTGAAAGCATGAAGCAAACAAATACATTGTTTTTCTAATTTAATATAGAAGTCTATTCGATGGGCATTTCTTCAGCATCTGCATTATTCAACACTTTAGTGCCTAATATGAATCTCAGTGCAGCCTTCTTCCCAGGGTTTAAAGATAAAGTGCATGTACATTTAGTCCTGGTACGTATACAGGTTACTGTAGGTTGATAAATGTATGTATATTGCTCAAAGGCATATGCATGTTTCTAATATCATATAAATATTTAATTACAAGAGTAAAATGAGATTTTTAAATTGAAAAAGAAAAAAAAAAGCGGTGCTTGGCCAAAAATCAAGCGTATAGTTAGTTCTGGCAGGTCACGTCAGTCAAGCTCACACTCTCAGCTGATCAACGTCTAACTATATGAATACGACACCTATCACACCCATATAAGGTCTATTCAGGAGCTAATTTACCCTCCACTAGGGCTGTAGCTATCGATTATTTTAGTAATCGAGTATTCTACGGATTATTCCATCGATTAATCGAGTAATCGGATAAAGAATTGTGGTAATAAAAATAGATCCAAGTGAACAACAGCCTTTAAAATGACTTAAAGACAAATAGGTAACACTTTACAATATGGTTCATTAGTTACTAAGAATGAACAATATTTATTTCTACAGCATTTATTAATCTTAGTTCATGTTAATTTCAACATTTACTAATACATTATTAAAATTAAAGGTTGTATTTGTTAACATTAATGTAGTGAACTAACATGAACAAACAATGAACAGCTGTATTTGTATGAACAAATGTTAGCTATTGTTCATTGTTAGTTCATGTTGATTAATACATTAATGTTAACTAATGAGCCTTATTGTAGTGTTACCCAAATAATAAGCAATAATTATTGGTTCAAATAAAGTATGAAAAAAGTAATCATATGGGTTTTATTGAACAACGCTGTTAAAATACACCATGTAAAATATATGATAACTAATAAACATAACATTTAATTCAAATGTCAACTTAATCTTTCATATTTGGTCACTTCTGTACGATAGAAATGCAACAGCTGCCGTCATTTCTTGAAAAGAACATGTGCACGTCAAAACATGCAAGCAGTGCAAGGGTTAAACTTTTATTTTGTAATCGCGATGAACAACAATTCGCACATGAGAATATATGCGATTGCGAATATATTTCTGAATATATTCAGAAACATACTTATGTATTCTCCTGTGTTGGCGAAGATTTATAAATGAGCTGCGTTACTAATCTTGTGAAACGGCGCAGACTGCGTGCAGATGAACGTTATAAGCCACACAAACTCACAGCACGCAAAGATGGAGTTTGAGAAACCCGAGACGCTCCACGCATATAAATGATGATGACAGTTACTATGAAACACGCGTCCGGGGTTTTGCGTTCCCAAATGCACATTATTGGAAACTTAAACAAACAGAACATGCAGAGACTGAGTATGTGTGGAGCAGCGTTTACTGTGAACAGAGCTGAGGTACTTTTAACACAATCTGCACGCATGTAAATAATTAAACCGTCATGCTTCTCTGTGGGAGAAAAAAAACAGTGCATATATTTATTTAACTTAATCTTATCCTTTGTGATTTCACGATATCATGATGTAAACAGTTAAATATCGCGTAGCCTTAGAAAACTGTGTAATAATGCGGTTCATGTACTCTCGTCTGTGGAATGCGCCACTTCCGGTATTTTGCCGGTTACTCGACACGGGTAAATTGCAATCGAGGATTTTTTTAAATCGAGTACTCGACTTTAATCGAGGAATCGTTACAGCCCTACCCTCCACCATCCCCAGCTCCTCTCGTCCAGTCGGACTTGGCCTTCTGATATTCCTCTTCGAATCAGACTATTTTCTCAAATTATGTTGTATAGTCTATTAAAATATTTGAACATTTATGATATCTGCAATACATTTATGTTGGTTCTGTTCTGTTTACCCTAAGGGGTTACTTTAAGGTTATCGCTCTTATCCATGCTAGGCTGGATGGATGCCCAGAACAGAACCATACCGTATGCCAATCCAAACTGTTTGCTAATTGTCAACCATCTTTGACGATAGTGGTCCTGACAGAACCTGCCACTAGTGTTGTGGGTGTATACCAGGGAGTTGCTATGCAGTTGTTATGGTGTTCTGATCAGTTGCTAGGATGTTCTGGGCAGTTGTAAGGATGTTCTGGCTGGTTTCTAGGATGTTTTGGGCAGTTGCTAGTGTGTTCTGGGCAATTGTAAATCTGATCTTTTTAGAAAAGTAATAGCACACCTTTCCTCAATGATTTGCAGTATCATTCATGTCCTTAGTTTAAGACAAAGTAGTGTAATACTTCTTGAACAAAACTCTCACCCTAAACATCAGCACAGCTCTAGCGCTCCTGCTTGTCCACAGAAGAACTGCATATTTAAGACATTGTGTGTGGCTATCTCTGTGTGGGCTCCAGTTTCAGGGGGATCCCTGTCCCATTACTTTTCTAACAGGAGATTCCTTCCCACATAAAACACCCCCACTCTCATCTAATCCAGCATCTTTCCTCCATAGCTCCATGTTCATCCCTTCATCCAGTGTGCTCTCCTCTCATTAATTCCCTATTAACACCCACCCCCGTCCACCCACACTCCTCTACTTCAGTACAGAGTTTCAAGAATACTCTTATTCTGCTTAGCTATGTTCAGTGATTGTGTAAGATTTGCTTCATTTCGTCTATTCTACTTCACATGAAAAGACACTCTTTCCATGCCATTGAATCGCAGCTGTCTGTAGTGCGTTAAAAACGATCCTCTTGTGTTAGGCCAGCGCCGTCTCTGTCCTTTGTTTCTGGGTTTCCCGTAGCAGCAGGTGCCAAGCAGATTTATATCAAGCAGTCTCACATGTGGAAAGCCCTTCTCAAAGGAATGATCTTCCTTGGAATGATCAAATCTGATCCGATGAATTATTAAGCTTATAAAACATCCTGTAAATCTGTTGTAATGAGATCAAAAGCGCAAGCTTCTGTAATCGTGCCTCAAGAACACAAAAGCGTAATCCGCAACACATCGGGGTCATGTTTTTTGAATGCGCCGAGATGCCGTTTAGCCGTGATGTATGCGGTGAGAGTTAAGAAGGCGCATCTTGCATGCTTTGCATGTTGTTATGCATGTGTACATTGTTTGCAAATCTGTGTTCTAATGCTCACTCACACACTAAATAAATCTCCGGCGAATCAATACAGGGGCACAGCAGCTCCTAGACAGAGGAGAGCTTTAAGGATAATTATGGATTAAGCTTATGAGCCGCTTTCAATATCAAAACTTTTTTTTTTTTTTTTTGCCCTACTTAGAGAACGGCTGTCAGTAATCGAAGTCAGTCAACCAGAGAGCCATTACCAATTCACAAGGGTTGGCAAGAATCGAATTATGCTGTTGAATTGATTCTGCAATCCCTCTGAAAAGAAACAGTTTGACAACATAACGACAACAAGGTCGTATTTACACCAGAGATCGACATCTTTTAACATCCCGTGACTCTTGGCTCTAGCGCTGTTGATGCGATCTCGCTTTGGCTCGGTTTTAGGAAACGAGTATGGTGGCTCGTTTCAGGGTTGGTGAGATGAAGTGGGTATGAAAATCAAGCTTTGTTTTATGCCTCAGCAGCATGAAATGAGCTGCTATTTATACCGTGGCTCAATTGTGCTTTCACGCTTGCCTGAGACAGGTTGGAAAAGGTCAGATGTGGCAATTATGCAGGTGTGGTTTGAATAGAAGTCCGGGGCTGGTGATTGGAGCCTCGCGCGCTGTTGGGGAGGTTGAACACGGAATTTGCAGGAACTGCGAACGGGTGGCGAAATGGCAAACATCTTGAGCGTGATGAATGCTCATATTTTTACACTAGAAGGAGGAGATGTATAAGTGTTTTGTGATTAGGGAAGGGGGCCGTATTGTTATGCAGAGAGCTTCGGCACAATGGTATCGATTAGTGCAGAGTAAACCGAGTTTAGAGAAACAAATCACAGTTGCAATCCTCTAACACTCCATGCACTCTCAAATTACCTTACCAACACACTCACACACACTCACACACATACTAAAACGAGCAGGTGATAATGAGCCATGGATTCCTGTGCATGTGTCCGAACACACACACACACACACACACACACACACACACACACACACACACACACAAACTAAAAATCACTGTAAAGAATAAATTGTAACTGCTGATAGTCATGTTTTTTTGGATGACTTGTTTGCACATTGTTCTATTTGATCATTTGATGCTACCATTATCAACATTGTAAAAAATATCCTGTAAATTCACCCTAAAAAATACAGTGACAATGTTTCCGGTATATTACAGGATGTCATATTGGTGCTTGTAATAGTGCAAGTTATATATTTGTATTTTGAAATGTAGCTGATAATCCACCATTGTGTACTCAAGTATACAGCTGGTACAATAGGAAACCACATGATGAATCAGAGTTCTTTGTAAGTGTCCTGCCCATAGAACATGGCCAATAATTATATATAGATGGTGCACAGGGTCTCACACACAAAATCAAAACACAATCAGGGTAACATGCATGACACTAAAATAATGCAATTAACATTAACTAAATAATAGAAAATAAAACAAACACCCTAGATAAAGAGAAATTATGTTTTTGTCAAAGACTTCACCCGGATCAGATTCAGAACGATGATCAAAACAAAGATGGAATCCATCAACACCCCCAAAGCTTGCAATGTCCTATACCTCGTCCTGGGTTTAGATTTCATTCTGAAACCTTAAGCGGTTTTGATTTATAAGCCGTTTTATGTTATTTTACATGTGCATAAGGAATGGTTCTGCTTCTTTTTCACTTGTTTTTGGATCTGGAGATTCTGTATTATTTCAGATAATCCATAATAATGTTTTATTTTAATGAATTAAGACAAAATAGTATTACATTTTGTCATTTTCACGTCGGCCATTAAGTGAATTGCAATATATACTAGGGGGTGAACGACTTCAAATTATTTAAAGTCGACTGTTATGACATCAAAGTCGAGTCGACGTCGACTAGTCGTTGATGTCATTCATACAAAACACAAGAGATGGGACTGCTTTGCAACATGCCTCAATTTATTAGCAGAACATTATACAGATGCTGATTATACCGCTTATGTTGCAACTTAAATAAAAAAAATATATACAGCTCATAATGTTGCAACTTAACGTTAACAATTCAAAAATAACTCCCGTTTTAATGCAATTTTTTTATCAATGCATGTCGGCATAATGCTAAAATTATACAGCTCATGTTGCAACTTAACGGTTAAAATGAAACAATAACTCTCGTTTTAGTTCAATTTTTTTATCGATGCATGTCGGCATAACAATGCTAAAATTATACAGCTCATATGTTGCAACTTAACGGTTAAAATTAAACAATAACTCCCGTTTTAATGCAATTTTTTTATTGATAGATTATGTCGGAATAACAATGCTAAAATTATACAGCTCATAATATGTTGCAACTTAACGGTTAAAATGCAACCACTCCCGTTTTAATGCATTTTTTTTTTTTTTAGCATAACAATGCTATTTACTCAAGATAACACTTTACTACTACGATAACACGCCTACTCACTGTCACAGTCCTGCTCATTCACAGTTTTTAATTTTCGATCATGGTTTGCATGCAAGAACACGAGGGCATCAACATGAGCTGGATGGAGGCTTGCCCACAGTCGGCTGATGGTATTCCCAGCCAGTGAAAAAATTCTCTCGCTTGGGGTGCTGGTAGCTGGAACAGCTAAGTATCAAGTTGTACTTCAGGACAGACTTACATATTTTGCAGGTGACATTTTTGCAAGCTTCATCTTTAGTGAAGTATTTCCACACACTTGATGTAACGTTAGGCCTACTACTGCTGCTTTCTTGCTGCAATGACCCTCTGGGCTCTTCATTTGTTGTCGACTGCAACGCGGCCATGTTGATAGTATCAAAATTAGCGCAATCATGTATGTCACATGATCAACGCGACTAGTCGACGTCAAGCTTAAAGCGTCACAACATTGCATTAAGGTCGACTAGTCGACTAGTCGGTTCAACCCCTAATATATACAGTAATTCAATTCGGTTTACAGGCCTAATAACGCAACATTATTTGCTCAGGTTTTGCCCAAACTATGCAAAGCTTAAATTACATGAAAAGATGTGCTTATGCTGACAAAAATGATTAAATTCCTACACTGAAGTACTAATTCAGGGTTGTTTAGCGAGTTTGTTCTTGAGATGGCCACTGAGAGACTGCTGTCAGCCACCTCCATGTCATCTCCCACGAGTCTTATCTGCTCTACATGACACCAAAGTCCCATCCCCGTCACTCCCCGAGCGTCCGTCTGTCTCGCTAAGCAGCGCTTGTCATCTGACCAGTGAACGAGACAGTCATTCATTGTTCACTAATTACCGCTCCACTTCTGTAACATGTCGCATATGTGCTGTACTATATATAAACTTGCTCACAAGGGGTTCAAAGCAAAATAACTACTTTCGACAATGCTGAATGGCTGTACCGTGGCTTGTCATTCTGCTGTAATAATTCTGATTGTCGGAGTGTGGCACTGATCCACCCATTGTATAGAGGAGCCTGACACTCATAATCACATAGTCTCAGCCAGTATAAAGGCATGACAGGCCCATGATGTCATTGTTTCCAAGGCAACACTTATTTGAAGAGTCCTTAATAAGTCCTAGAAAATGTTAATTAGTCATGGTCATGAACTTGACATAAGATGTTGAAGGCTGATGACTGACTTAACATTGTTGTGAAGCACAACATTAATCCTCTTGTGTGGTAGATAATCTACATTTACTTGACGTTTTAATCCCAAATGTGTAACAGTAGACTTATTACAAGGGGCAGCCTGGGGTTAATCGTCTTACCCAAGGCCACATTGGTGATAGATCATTATTAAAAGATTTGAACCTACAACCTTTCAGTTACCAGCCTAGATCTTTAAAGGGATACTTCACCTCTGGAAAGATGAATGTGTATTTAAAATAGGTCATTTATGTAGAAGAAATGTGAATTTTTTTTTGAATTTGGAGCTTCAAAAAATTTATTTTTGGCTTATGTGGATGAAAGACAACAACTCCCAGAATGCACTTGCTTCGCTGCCCTAGGATGCCACTCCCAAGCCACGCCTACCGGTAAGAGAGCGCAGTTGAAAACAACAAGGCTAGGCAACTCGTGAGTCTCCGTGACGAGTTTGCCCGGGATTTCGAGATCGGCCAAAATGTCCGGGATTCGGCCTTTGCGTTCTACAGTCGCCATTCATTATGTTTACTGTGGCGAGCAGGACGAGGCTGAGGTCCGCGGGAGAACGGCGCGAGGCCGGTGGCGTGATTACTGATGAGCATGTGAGACGCACCGGTCTCGTATCTCTCACGGAGGAGCGGGAATTTTCTTAGCAATGTTAAAATGCACATCAACCGGTCACTTGTTTAGCGTTCATGTAAACACTACATTCAGATTCACCAATCGGAATGAATTCAGTTAGATTGAAACAAAGGTGTGCATGTAAACAATGAATGGCGACTGCAGAAAGCAAAATCCGAATCCCGGACATTTTGGACAATCTCGACGGCCGGACATGTCCGGGAAAAAGAGTATGGTAACCCCTACTACTCAGCTTTCTCCACAGAACAAGAGCCTGTTAGCTTAGCTTCCAAAGAAAGACGGCTGACACTGTGTGTACATTCTGTGAGTGAGATCCGACCTCCTATGGGCGGGTTGAACACATGCGGCACAGCCCCTCCTACTGGCTGTAGTCTTTAGCCTCTGGCCAAAAAATCCTCCGATGACGCAAAATGACGATTTTTACGTTATCGGAGGATTTTTTCCAGACAAAAAAAAAAAAATCTCTTGTCTCAGGGGCATATGAGGGTGGAAAGCACGGTAACTCGAAAATACTACAGGTTTTCTACTAATACAAAGCTTAATGCTAAATCCTGAAGTATCCCTTTAACACTTTTAACACCTATTTATTAGCATCAAGAACCACAAAGTATTAATCTTGATATTCTGGTCTCTGCTGTCTTTGTTTCCCTTATTTAATGTGCATTTGCAAGTGACTGACATTGCATTCAAGCCAAATATATTTTGTTCAGTTTATCCAATCTCAAATCAAACCCAAGATTTTCGCATTTATTAGCACCATGTTTAACTGTTTGAGCTACAGGAATCCACTTGCTTAATGTTGATGAGATTCTTCCACTCATTTTATAGAAGGCTCGTAAGGCCACACAAAATATCACTTACCAGTTTTTCTGGTACAGCATTTGCAGTTTTTCTGGAAGTTGTTCAGTCTTTCCTACTGGGATAGGACTAGTTTACCCAGAAGACATTAGAGAAATTTGTGTTTCACAGACATACTTTGTGACTCGAATCCCGTCCGAATCTGCCAAGTCTTTGTTTTTCACACACAACCTCTGAACAAATGCCAGAGCAGATTACCTACTGTTTTTCGGCAAACTCAATGGTCTTCTGAGATATCTAATCCTGTATGCGAATATCTGTGATGGCTGATATTATATTATCACAATGCTTCTCCTTATGTGTTTACTGACTAACCTTGACTACCGTTTGCACATTAATCTTGCTGTACATTTCAATATGGACTGCTTCCAACTAAAAAGTAATATAATAAAATAAATTAAGGAAAGCCAAATCACAGAAACTTCGAAGACTGGCTATTTTAATGTCAGCAATGGATAAGATACATTTATGTGGGTTTATTATAAGCTGCAATTTCTATAAACTCATATAAAATATATTTAAATGCATATCAGTGATGAAACTCCTCTGAGCAGCTGACTGATTCCCTTAAAGTGCCCATATTATGCTATTTTAAAGGTTCCTAATTTTGTTTTGGAGGTCCCCCACAACAGGTTTACATGCATCAGAGGTCAAAAAACACTTTCATTTTCTCATAATATACATTGCAGCATCACCACATTTTTCAAAGATTCTCAAACAATTTGTTCGAGGACCTACACAATATAAAACACAAAACTACATATTTTAAACATCCGGTAGAAAATAATATATATAAAAAATGTATCATACTTACAGGTTGTGATTCTGAGCAGCAAGTTGGTCCAAAAAAGTAGGCACTGACCCATCTTTAATGGATAAGCATTTTGTTAACAGTCAAGTCGAGTCAAGTCATCTTCATTTATATAGCGCTTTTAACAATGTAGATTGTTCCAAAGCGGCTTTACATTGATAATAGGAAATTAAAGTAACAGAGATTGTTTTGGCTCTATAGCAGCTCTAGAATAAAGTTATTGTCCAGCTAAAGTTAGTTTTGATTGATTCACTTCAGTTGCAACGATCATTAGTTATTAACTTAGGGGCTGCTAACACGACACCTTTAATACCATTTAGACCTCCCATATATTTTAGAAGCAATCGTCAAAAAAGGTCATTCTGTTGTTGTATGGTAATTTCAACCACTGACTCTTCACATCTTCATCCTTTGGAAGTGTTTACAAAGAGAATTTGCTTTTGCAGAGCAGAAAACAGCGTCTTCTCGACATGAACACATGAACCAGATACAGTGTTTGAGGGTCAAAGTAGATGTTGTTTGTGGGCAGCCAATGAAGACCACAGGAAGGCATTATGCAAATTCGTTACATTGTTACGTATGCAAGTTACGTATGTAAGACAGGAATTACTGACGACTCGTTTCGGCAGTTCAGAAATTATACATTTTTTGGGGAGACAATAACTTTATTTATCGTGCACTTTGATCTTTAAAACTTGACAAACCTTTTATATTCACAAACAGCTATATTACACACTGCATGAAAGATAGTATCTGAAAAAGCATCATGGGGCACTTTAAAGCCGGCTGCTTTAGCCAGTCGGTCTGTTTGTTCTGTCTACATAACTTATTTATTTCCGCTCTGAACCAGCTCGACTCAGTTCAGCGCACCATGGGCATTTTCCTAGCCCTCCTCCTTCCCCAGCACCACCTGCCTAGATCTGCTTGGGGATTCTCCCTTCTTTCCTTGTAGCAGCTCATATCCTATTCACAGTATGTTCGGAAGTAGCCTTCACTCATGCCAGTAGCAGCCGCAGCATAGCAGTATCTAGTCCGCCAAGACAAAGCCTATATACATCCCATTCCTATCAATAAAATGCTGTTTAATTCCATTCCTAGAGTTGGCATGATTGTAATAAGGTTTAAAAAAATAAATAAAATTAATGATATATATACGTCAGTTCTTTAGCATCCACTTCTAGAAAACACACATTCCCACTTGTGTAATAAACACATGTAATTCCAGTCTGAATTGGTACACACAATCACGCTTTGTGATAAGACTTTAGAAGACTAGTCCTCTCCGAATAGGGCTTATGAATGACAAATTTTAATCATCTCTGCATATTAAACTGGGATAGAAGAAGGTATTTTAACATCGTAAAAATAATTCCACACTTCAGCTTTAAGAATCTATGAGAGTGATGGGTAATGAATGATGACGATGGAGGTTTATGGATCTCAGGTGTTGAAGAACACTCAATGCAATTAAGAGGAACGTTATTGTGCTGCATAAACATTTTCATACCTGCATCCACAGTCCCTGAATGAGACACACACGCAAATGCTGAGACAGAGAAAAAAGTGGATGTACATGAGGATGACTGCTATAGTTGGCATCACTATAAGGGATTCCTTGGCTACTAAACTTAAGCTGGCCAGACAAAGAAAGAAAAGGGAAAATGGACTGGGAGAGGAACATAAAGGTCAGACGGAGAGGAAAGAGGAGGGTGAAGTCTATGATGACTGGTCTTGACTTTTAGAGAAGGTGGTAATGATGTTGATGGAACACAGCCAAGACAAAGTCACCATGACTTTCCATTGACTGTTACTCCGTCATTATTTACTCACTCTCATGTTGCCCCGAACCTGTATGGTCTTCTTTCTGAAACACAAAAGGAGTTATTTTTCAGAACATCCTGGCTGCTCTTTTTCATACAATGATAATGAATGTGGACAAATGCAATTGAGCTCTAAATATGATGACACATCATCAGGTTTGACTTCAGTAGTTACGTTTATATGCACCCAAATAATCTTATAGTAGTCAGATTGATGGCTCAATCGGACTGAAAAACATTTGTGTAAACACAGCAATCAATCTAATTGAGCTTGATCAGACTGGATTTTCAATTGAAATGAAAGGGGTGGTGTAGACCTGTAAGAATCCGGTTAAGAGGAAAAATATAATATCGGTATTGGCTAGCCTAAGCCCGATCCTTTATTTTTTATCAGCTGTCAAGGTGTTAGTTCTCATGTCTCATCGCAGTTGTCATTGACTTTTAACCTGATGCAACATATTAGATCCTGAATGTAAATTCAAATTAAGAGCTTTGAAAGAGGGGACACTTTCTTAGTAGATAATTTAAATGTTGGCCTTTTTCTCACACAAAGCTATTGTGTAGGACTTAGGCCCTGTTTACACCTGGTATTAAGATGTGTTTTGGTTAATCGGATCACAAGTGGACGACTAAATACAGGTGTAAATGGGGTCTAAAATGTTTTGAGCTTGTCCACTTTCAACCATTTCCAGAGGAAGTCGAAGACTCATTTGACCGGATTGCTTTCATAGTGTAAATGCTCATGTGGTCGAATGCGTTTAAACAGCCACAAAAGACCGTCTGCTCTCCGCCTACTGACCTAACACACAAACATTAGTGGGAATCATGCTAGCCAGACAGGATTTAAACTTTGTCAGCTGAAGACCCAAGTTTGGTTTGAAGACGAAAAACATACCAAGCACAATGTTCTCTCACCATTCCTGATTTCTTACACACACTCACAGCGTTCGGCTGTCTTGCATCGTTCGTTTCTGCTCTGATAGCTGCAAAACTCTGTATGTTTTCCCGTCGTCTCCGGGTGCATTCATGTGTAAATTGCCTGAGCTTATTTTGCTTTTTTTAGATCGAAAGATCTGAAAAAGCCCATACATTTACCCGCCCATAGACCCTTCCCTCGAAGAAATCCGGACAGAAGTGGTTGAAAGTGGACAAAAAAGACGCATTAAAACACCAGGTGTAAACGGGTATGTGTCTCCCTCCCTAGTCTACTTGTGAACCGATCGACCAAAGCGCATCTTAATACAAGGTGTAAATAGGGCCTTAGATAGCTTGGAGTATAGTGCTCAACTTTTAATGACTCTTTTTATGGTGCTTTTTTGTCATTTTTGGAGCTCGACAGCCCCAGTCTCCATTCACTTTCACTGAATAGAAAAGTGGCAAAAAAAAGTTCCATAGAAAAATTTCATGTATGCCACACAGTATTGCGTGATACCAAGGCCATGGGTTAATTTCCCAAGGAATACATGAGCTGGTGTACCTTGAATGCGATACAAGGTGCTTTGGATTAAAGTGTCTGCCAAGTGGATAAAGTTAGTCTGTCAACATCAGGGCGAATAAATTATTCATTTAATCTTTCATTTTTAGTTTTTATTTAATAAGATATTCCCTTAATCTACTTTTAAACCCATTATTTTTTAATACACTATCAAGTAGAATAATTTTAACATCCTCAAAGCTGAAACTGCAAGACTAAGTCTTTGACATACAGCAAGACCAAAGTGTGATTTATAGTGGATTCACTGACCGTATAAACGTTCCCAGCAAATTCTGGCCATGCACCAGTTTTAGTGAGAGCTTGATGTTTTATTAAGAGAAGTCTTCTGGCTTTTCCTATGCATACTGCTAATCAACAACAGAAGACCTCTCTCTTGCACATATGTCCTCTGCTCTCCCCTGTATGAAGCTGCTGAGGTAAGAAGATCGAGTTTTCCACTTAGCGGAGCACAAGGGCTTCGGCTCCCACCCCTTTTCCCACAGTCATCTCAGCGGTGTGTGTGTGTGTGTGTGTGTGTGTGTGTGTGTGGACATACCTCTGCGCACCTTTAAAGACGCAGGAGCCAAAAGCACAATTTATAAACAGGTGTTTTATGTGTGTGTAAAAGCATGCAGCGCCAGTACACATCTACGTTAACAAGTGGTCAGCGCAAGGAAATAATAAATAAATACTAATGTTATTTCCCACCAAATTATTAAATCTGCCTGGTGGGAAACAGCAGGGGACTGCAAGATGAAACGCAAATGGGCTTCGTTATTTCAAACCAGGCCGATTCCGCCTTGATTTTCAGACTCTGGTGTTTCGTTCTTCAGTTGGCCCTTTGTAAGGATGTCATTTATTTCATACTGGGTTCAGATGGAATATACGTTTGCTGGCGGCCATACCCTATTAGCATAATTTCTCTTGAAATGGTTCTGAAATTGCAGTGGAAATGACAAGTCGTGCGCTCCTTGCTCTTGTATTCATATTGTCGGCGATGTTGAAAAGAAAAAGAAAATATGTATGTAACTAAAGGGTACTAATACAGTGAAAATGGTGATTTTGGAACTGCGTTAATGACAGTACTGCGCCGCTCTGATGCCTCGCGCACCTAATTCTTTCACAGGACGCAGCGGTTTGCTCAGCCGCCCTGCTCATTATGAAATACCTCCTGGTGCTTCAAACCAGCTTCACATACTCACGCACACACAGTGTCACTTCTCTGATTCTTTCTGTTTAACACAATACTCTGTTAGAACCTTACAGCGCTGCATTTGCTTTTGTCTGTACGGCCTGAATCAGGTCTTTTTGACAGTGAAAAATGGAAGAGGTTTGTCTCTCATTGCCGTTGTCTAGTTAGACTAAATGCAAACTTCCTCTCTTTCTTGTCCTCGGGTTGTCTCGCACAGGAAACATGTTTTAGACTGTGTGTATCTTCTTTCTTTTCCTTTGCTTTCATCAGGTAAGACGCTTCCAGCACGTCTGACGTGAAGCCTGAAGTACTTTACAATAACTAGAGGAGCTCACTTCCTCACTTAAGACTGTTGACAAAGCAACGTGATCTCATGAGAATACGTGTGTATTTTTACGTATAGTTCTACCACACGTTCATTTACTTACGTTTTATACACACTAAAACGTATAATATTTACGTATTGACAACACTAAAATGCGAAATATTTACGTATGAACAACTTTACAGATGTACAGATTTGTATGTTTTCCTATTTATGCATATTAAAATCGTGGCATTAATGTTTTGACTATTGTATTCAATTGTCATATCAATGACATGTTTTCAATCGCATTAAATGCAGTTTACTCATGTACTTAATGAGAAATAAAAACATTTCGCTCTGTTTGTGACTTCTGCTGCAAACTCGTTTCGGAGGATTTCATAATGTTAAACAAGTCTAATCTTAAATGAATAACATTTCTTTACTCATTTAACCATTTTGTAATATTTAGTTTGTTTGCCGTGAGACACCATTTTTTATTTTTATTTTTTTATTTTTGTCTCATCTTTTTCATAGTTGTAGTTGAAAAAACTGAACAAAAACAAAAATTGGTTACACTTTAGTTTAGGGTCCAATTCTCACCATTAGTTGCTTATTATCATGCGTATTACTATGATATTGGCTGTTAAGTATAAAGCATATATTAATGCCTTATTCTGCATGACCATATTCTACAAAGTTTTTCATTATTTCTGAATGTTTTCTGAACATTTAAAACTTCAATGAATGATGTATAAATACAGTTTTTGTGCTATCGTTCTGAGAACATTAGTAAAGATAACTTTGAACGAACATTCTATTAACGTTACTGAAAGAACGTTTGTTCATCATTTTGAGAGAACCTTTCCAGAATGTTCCCTGTTAGCCTGGTATACATCAGAGCATCTTCACGATGAGTACTTGATGAGAACATGATGAGAATGTTATCAGAACGGTTTAGTCTCAAGAAGTTACTAAAGAACAACGTTAACAAGCCTTTCATTCACAGATATTCAGCTGTCCAGTGAAACATCGTACTGTACATCGATGGCAGGTGCAGATGTGTGGAGCATTGAACATGTTCTCGCCATTTCTGCCACAGTGACTTCCACTACTGCATTGTTCTCACATCTCTCTATATTTAGGGCAGACTGATCGTTTTGGACAACATCTCAAAATGAGTCATTGCAAAATGAGTCTTTATTATTTTTTTTACGTCTTTATTTTTTGTTCCCCCACCCCCCGTCCTCATTATTTCTGCAGACTTTGCACTATCAAAGCAGAACAAAAGAATGTATGCTTCAGTAATCACTTGTCACCCTTTCATTTCCTATCATTCCATGTCAAGAGTGAGATTTTGAACAAATAAAGAAGTTGGTTTAATCTTCGGGGACCAAGAGAAAACTTTTATTATAGATATGAGCGTAAAGATTTCCTTTCGTAGTTCATTCTTCCCAACATTAAAGCAGACAGACGTTATAATCCAATTAACCGAAAGGATGGAAAGAAAAAGGCAACATTAGATTCATTAAAGAAAAGAAAATCAACTGTTCCTAACTGATGGCACGCTTGCAATTTGACAGATCCAACACGAAACTTGCATTTGCCGTAAATAATTTGCAAGCTTTTTGATAAGTGACATTGACAAGGAGATTATTGGTTCAAATGAGAACAGTTTCTGCTCATGTTCGTGATGCTGGCGCAAAGTTGATGAGGAGGCTCTCTTATTTCCAGACTCTCTTGAGAATTGAAAGATTGTTTTTTCAGCCAACAATAAAGATCATCAAATGAGAGGATAAAGTAATTACTGCTGTTTTAATACTCCTTTAAATTAAACGGCGTTTTCATAACACACTGCCTCAAAGGAGATATTATTTTATAGGCACCGAAGGAAAGGGAAATTAAACGATTCATAATTAGAGTCAAGATGTTTGTTTTGCGTCAACAAAACATTGCCATTATTATTTGCTTGATATTTATTCAGTTGGCTGCAAAGACATGTTTTAATCTTTTTGAACCTCGCAATCGACGTTGAACGTGAAGGCAGGCAAGCACTGACCTTGGTAACGTGACTTTGTACATTTGTCTTTGCAATGTGCCGACATCTTTTATGACGACGCGCTTACGTTAGTATGGGAGCGATTGAATCGAGCCTATTATGTGAAGTGTAGACCGCTCAAGGTCTGTTTAAGCTCTCCAAATCACTCTCATTCTCTGCAGCATTAGTGCCATTATTTATAATACTCTTAAACAACTTTAGCCATTGGTGATTTTTTTTCCCGTAGTGGCCGTAATTTGATTATTTTAATGATCTCATTCCACACAGGGGACTCTTGGTGCCCCGAGGGAAAGACACGCTCCAATGAGTCGCTCAAATGTTTTATCAGGCCAAAGATAGTCGTGTGCTAGATGGTGATGAGTGACTTTCTGTGGACGTTGGCTTATTGTACCCCTTTCCAAAGTGTCTTATAATAACACATTTAAGTTAATTTAATATATTGGCATGAAAACACTTTGTCATCTTGCATTATGGTGTCTTATAAGTCAAGCGCCAAAAGGATGATAACTTCTGATGTTGTATGAATTCATATTTCTCGTGATCTTAGAAAGACTTAGCATAAAATTAGCTTTGTAGACAAACTAGATAAATTATGCCTCCTGTAAACTTCTTGCAAAAATTTACATTTTAATGGGTGAAATTGAGCAGATATTGATGGAAAATCAATCCAACATAAGTTTCCAACTTGACAGTGTTATTCTATTCAGTGCTGGGTAGTAAATAATTACATGTAATCTGGATTATACGCACGTAATCAAATTCCAATTATTAAGTACTTGTAATTAGATTATATTACGTTTTAAAAAACTAAGACTACAGTTATTTTTTTCTTTTTTGATTACACGATTGAATGTTATCTCACAATGACAGTAAATTATTCATAATTCATTGATTCTCCCTATACTTCTTTTTTATCTTTTACGTTTTCCTTTCTATAAAAGCCTTCTGCTTATATATGTTCAGAAGGTCTTCCAGGCTTGTGGAATCGCTCACACAGAACAGCCACTGAAAACTGAGACCCACACAGATTTACACACATCATTTCACTTTTAACAAGTGTTTTCTCAACATTGCAACACTGCATATCTAATGAGCTCCTGACAAACACATTAATTATTATTTGATTTATTACTCAGTGAGTCTTTTAACCGTCGGCTTTTGTCTTTCAAACATTTTAATATGTACAAATTCATGCCATGTCACATTTACATGCAATGCAGGGATTCCTCGACTTTTTCGTCAGCTGAACCTCTTTGATATATATTATTATAATATATTTACTTGAAGTACCCCCTGAGATTTTAAGTTAACAAGTTAGGTCAATCAATCAATCAATCAATCAACCAATCAATCAAGTTCATGGTTCTCTGATGTCGGTTAATGGTCAAATGACATGCAGGTAAACAAATAAAACTTTTTTTAATCTTATTTAGTAAGTGTTTTATTTTGAATGTTTTTATTTTATAATTATTTTATGTTTTAATTATTTTCATTATTTTATTTTAATTACTAATTCAAAATACTAATAAATAAAGTAGGCTCTCCATGATAATAAAATAATACTGATATGAACCCTTTGAACCCTTTGTTTAAAAGCATCCTGCACCTTCCATTTGTGTTATTTCATAGTTATAAGATCTTCAAATTGGAAAATATTCAGATGTGCACTGCAACAGATGTGTCACAACTTTTCAATAGTAGTGTAATTTGGGTTTGGATAATTATTAGACAATGTGAACACACAATTACAATACTGTATGTTAGTTTGATCACCTCAAATTGTAATAATGCAAAAATTAAAAGAAAATTTGTCCAGTTACTCTGACCCTTTATTACATAATAAAATAAGAGTTGAATTTAAACTAAATTAGGAATGCTTGAATAATGATGAGTCCAGGAGGAAATTACCTTGTGTGGTTGGTCTGTGTTCCTCAGAGAGAGGTTCATGAGGATGTGAGAAGATGAATTTGTTCCAGATAACTAACATGCGTAAATTTTGCTACTTGAAAGTGTGCGATGACTAGTAACTTCTTGTTTGAGAGGCACAGAATCAAAAATGTCTGCTGTTTTGCTACCTTGGCCAATGAATTAGACCATATCTTTTCAACCACACAACCTTATTCAAAAAGAAATATGAACAAACACAAACATTAGAGCTGCATTCAACTTTACGGTAACACTTACTGTAGTTTCATTGTCTCCTTTAGACATTCTGTTGACTATAAGTAACGTTGCGCCTACATGTTAACTAACTCTCATTAGAGTATTAGTAGACTGTCCGCTTAATATCTGCTAACTTTTTTTGTGATGCTTCCAAAAAGACATTCTACTGACTATAAGTAACTTTGCACATGAATGTCAACTTATTCTAACCCTAACCCTACTAGTCTACTAATACTCAACTAAGGCCCTGTTTACACCTAGTTATTGAGATGCATTTTGACCGATCGGATCACTAGCAGACGAGACAATTTACATATGAATCCAGCCGGAGACAATGTAAAAACATACGGAGAGCTTCAGCTTTCGTCTCTTCTCTGACAGCTGCAAGACCAGCCGAACACTGTGAGTGTGTTAGAAATCAGGAATGGTGAGAACATTGTGCTTGGTTCATTTTTGGTCTTCAAACCAAACTTGGGTCTTCAGCTGACAAAGTTGAAATCCCGTCTGGCTAGAGCGCTTCCCATAATGTTTAAGCATTAGGTCAGTAGGAGGAGAGCTGACGGTCTTTTGTAGCTGTTTGAACTAATTCGACCACATGAGCATTTACACTACGAAAGCAATCTGGTCTAATGCGTTTGCAACTATCTCTGGGAATGGTTGAAAGTGGACTAGCTCAAAAATGTTTTAATACCAGGTGTAAACAGGGCCTATTACTCTAATGAGAGTTAGTTGACATGTAGGTGCAACATTAGTCAACAGAATGTCTAAACTAGACCATCAAAATAAAGTAATTGTCATGACAATCAGCTTGTGCTGCATTGTTTCCTGCAATTGCAATGAATTAGAAATGTATATTATGCTTCTGTGACCCATTAAACGTGTGTAAACATTGTTTTATAGTGTATGCCATTTCAGATGCATTTTCAGTGCCACCTTTGCACAGCTTTAGAAAGAAAGATGCGGTTCTCAGATGCGGCTGGAACGCTAGTTAATGTGTCCAAAGCAGCAGCGGGAAGCAGTTCTTCGAAACGCAGCATCCAGCCCGAGGCTTTCCACACTCAACACAGCACCAATGTTTCCTTTCATCCTCACGTCCTCACTTAACACATTCACCGCAGTATCTCAGCTCACCTGATGACTCATTGGTTTCAGAGCCATCGGGCCTTAAGTCATTTATGAAAACAACATCTTCTGTATTTATGGTTGCAAAGGTCTCGTACAGCACTCCAAAATCATCACAAAATCACTTTCAGGCACCGTATCCCTTCTGAGATGGTGACAGCGCAAGTCGATAAACAAACATTTTCCCCTCCAGACCTTTACCTTCATAATCTCATCCATTTACAATGTAATTTACCTCTGAATCTAGTCGGTGAAACAGTAATTGTTTTGTATTGGATTTTAATGAGTGTGAGGTGAACCCAGGCACCTCTGTACGCTGTAACCGTCTCTTATGACAGACGACTAAAAGAGAGAGTTATCAGTGCGCATTTCCATTTCATCGCCGATTCAAAGAGCACTATAAAGGGCACGAGCCGTGGCTGACGATACCAGTGTTCATGTCACTGTGTTATTAACTAGTTATCAAAGGCTTTTGCCTCACCTTTCCCGTGGATCAATGATGGTGCAATTAAAAGGTACTTTCCATGAAGCGATCTTAATTATAAGTGCTGTAGCTGAAGTCATAAACTCGCTCTTTGTAACTTTCCCTCCTGTTCTCCTGTCACTCCAGGGTGAGCTCTCCTCCTTAAATTATTCATGAGTAGTAGCATGTTAGGATTATCCTCGTTAAAAAGTAATGGGTACCGTGATAATAAAAGGTTGTCTTGTATTGTTTTACTAAGTGTCTCTCACCAGCGGAGGTAGTTGCTCGCCTGCGGCTCTTATGAAAGGGATTTTGACTCTTGGCGGGGAAAGAAAGGAAAACCAAAAGAGCGCAGTGAAAACCCGAAACGTGCATCCCAACAGATGCAGAGGCACACAGCTGTTGAAACAGAGAGGCTAAAAGCTGTCTTGAGCTGTTTGCCTCTTTTCCTCTTTGAACTGAGAGATGATCTGAGGGGCTTATGCAAAGGCCTGAGAAACTGATGGAAGCGCAGAACGTCCTTGCTTTCATTATGAAGCGATTTGAGCGCCGATCGCATGTGAAGTTGACAGGTATGCTCTCTCTGTCTAGAACTGAAAGACCTTTCTTTTAGTGTACCGAGTTACTGTGGTCAACAACAGGAACTTTGAAAGAAAAACCATGTTACCAAAAGGAATTGACGGTGCAAAATGTATTTTTTTATTCCTGTCCATGGCACAGGCTTCCCAACTTCCTTTAATTAAATGTTTGTTTCTATAAGTTTCATATATCACCTTTAGTTGTCACTTTACCGTATATGTTTATTTAACTCAACTTTCCACTGTCAAATATAATGAAGGCAAAAAGCCAATGAGATGCATGTAATTCCAAGCTTCAAAGATTGAAATAGCCTGAAAATCATGCGTTTGAAATTTTCATACATAGACTGTACTGTTATGTGTGCATTTTCTTGTATTCTGTGTGCCTTTGTTCCCTATCTTCTCACTTTTCATTTGTTGTCATGGGCTGTGTCTGAAATCGCCCCTTATACCCTTAAATAGGACACTATTTGAGGGAATAGCCATTTGTAGTGGTGTCCGAAACCATAGAGGACGTTATCAAGTGCACTCATTCAATCCCATAATGCACCGCAGTAACGAGTTTACAACTGATATACACTCGATTAAAGCCACTTGAAGGCAAGCCTGCAACCTTAGCTGAAAAAAGCGTAACGCCTGCTAATGTTGCGGTACGCAGGGGAGGAGACTTTTTTAATGGATGTCAATGGAGGAGAGGCTTCACTACTCTGAATAAACCGCTTTAGTGAGGAAATAGCTTATCATTTACTCACAGCTCATTGACTAATCTTCAACATTTTGCTCTTAAAGTCCCCCTGCAGTCAATCATTTTATCCCTTAAAACTCATCTTTGATCACCAAAATGACAGTGAAAAAAAAAAAAGTTTGAATGTAACTCTACACCCTTACCTCAATTTGTATAAGTGGTTCTATGAATATGCAAATTAGCCCCACCCTGACTCACTCACACCAGCTCAGAGATCCACTCGTTGACGATCACACATTGACCTGATTGGTTACAAGGTTGTTTGTGACGTCAGAAACACCAGCGATTTCAAACCGCGTTTTTGAGACTGTCTTTGGTTCACTGCAGTTTTATGGATAAAATACTCAACAATGGTGTTGACTTATGAATCTGCACATGGTTTGTCTTAAAGCTACACTGTGTGATATTTTCCCCCATCTAGCGGTGAAATTGTATATGACTACCCAGTGAATATTAGTTTCTGTTCCTTTCAATTTCGAGGGCGTTTTAACTCCTACGGTGGCCGTATTATTCCAAGATTAACATGGCTTCCAGTTCGACTTCGTCCAATTGCGCCTTTACAACTAT
Source organism: Leuciscus leuciscus (assembly GCF_965113295.1). Lineage (NCBI taxonomy): Eukaryota > Metazoa > Chordata > Actinopteri > Cypriniformes > Leuciscidae > Leuciscus > Leuciscus leuciscus. The sequence continues at coordinate 27,100,083 of NC_138732.1, forward strand.
CACCTGTGATCCGTCGCAGCACAGATTTATGTTACAAGGTAAACAATACTTTTTCACCATTGACGTGAAGAAAAGTAACGCAAGTTATACTAGAGGTCGTTCTGGCATTATGCACAACCATGCTATGGTTAGACAAGCAACTATAAAACTTTGAATTTACACAAATAGGCTGGATTACCTGCCGAGAAGAAAGCAGGCAACTTCGGCGTCCGTTTTAAAATCTTTGCTCCTCATGAGCTCTTTCCATCTGGGAAAAGTTACTCCAATATTGACTTTGGTCTTGCTGATTTGCCTGTCGCGTTGACGTTTTAATTCTCTCTTTCGCTTCCTTGGCGACTCTGCTACATGTCCTCGAGAATAGGCTTGATCCTCCATCAGCAATCTTTCAAATCTACCGGCAGTCGCGAGTAATCTCCCCCTCGCATTCGTCTCTGTGTCACTGAGTGTAAAGCGCGAAAGGCGAAGCTTGAATTTACAGGTATGTCCCTCTTTGGCTAATGTAGTTTCAAGATGGAGGGGCAACATGGCGACCGGCATTCAAACCCCTCACCCATGTACTTTCAATGGCAGATTATAAACTTACGAGAATACTTTATTACCTGAAAGAAGTAAATATACATTAATGAGCAAATATATGTTTTTTGCTAAGAATCAAAAAAAAAATTACACGTGTAGCTTT
>NC_138732.1:27105761-27115761 GCF_965113295.1 Leuciscus leuciscus
TTTCGCTGTCTGGTTTTTCAAGGCTTCAGATGATGGGAAATGGATGGGGCTTTTGAAAAGCAGCTTAAAAGTGTTTTGTGTCTGGATGAGCACTAGATAATTATACCATCTCTGTTTTATTAAAGCCTTGTTAAATATCTAGTGTTGTTTAATATGGACAGCTCCGTACGTGTTGTGTAGAATGTATAATACAGCATTGTATTGGATAATGTACTATAGCAGTAGCTGTAGCGACTGATGTGGTAATGTGGGTTTCAGTGGTGTTTCAGCCCTCAGCTCCATTCCTACCTTATGGTCAATGAGATCTAGGCTTTATTTGTGGATCTAGATGGAATTTTTCTCAGCTCTCCTCTTCAAAGAGCAGTAAAGCTAATTTATAGTGTGTGAAGTGGTGTAAATTAAAGTGGTGGTTGATTATTTTACTTTTTTAACTTTAGTTAGTGTGTAATGTTGCTGTTTGAGCATAAACAACATCTGCAAAGTTATAACGCTCAAAGTTCAAAGCAAAGGGAGATCTTTTCTTTTAAAGAAATTGCTTTTTAAGGACTACAAAAAACGGCTGGTAGGGACTACATGACATTCCTCCCGGGTTAGTGACATCACAAACCCTAAAATGTACATAAACCCCGCCCCCGGGAATGCAATTTATAGATTATCATGACAGAATATGCTAATGACTAGAAGAAGATAACTACACATAAGCTACATAAATTCATCAACTAACCATTCAGAAATATCATGTTGCATTCTACATGTTGTCACTTCTTCATTGAGTCTCTCCATCATTGTCTGACTCCGGTTTGAACATAAAAGGCTAAAAGTTTTAGAAATTTTCAGTGCATGTCTGTGTGAGGTCAAAGGACACAAGCTGTTGTAGCTCCGCCCCCTGTGCAGGAGCAACAGCTCATTTGCATTTAAAGGGACAGACACAAAAACTGTGCGTTTTTGCTCACCCTCAAAAAGTTAACATTTTAAAGGTCCCGTTCTTCGTGATCCCATGTTTCAAACTTTAGTTAGTGTGTAATGTTGCTGTTAGAGCATAAATAATATCTGTAAAATTATAAAGCTCAAAGTTCAATGCCAAGCGAGATATTTTATTTAACAGAAGTCGCCTACATCGAACGGCCCGTTTGGACTACATCCCTCTACTTCCTTCTTTAATGACGTCACTAGAACAGTTTTTTGACTAACCTCCGCCCACAGGAATGCTCCCTCAACTCTACCGAAATTCGTTTATGTACTTACGCACTTCTTATAACTTACTGTGTTTACTCAGCTCTTACGGTGATTTTCTGAAGTAAAACTGACGCTTCATCTTTTGTGTGATGTACAATAAACTTTATTAAACTCATCAGTTTGATCATCATTCAGACAGCAGACTTGTAGGCTATTAATAAATAATGGATACAAGCAGATGACAAATACGTTATAATAACCGTAATTAAACTACTAAACTATACCTGTTTCATCTCTATACAGCACTCTGACTCTGTAGGCATTATTGTCCGACTCGAAATGAACACCGTTACTGAGAGTTTCTGATATTATCATCATCATTCCGTGAGATGAAATTGTCCTGATCCTACACACTCTGAGGACATCAGATACTTATTTTACATCTTGTGAAAAGGGGCATAATACGGGACCTTTAACATGCTATATAAAAATATCTGTGGGATATTTTGAGCTAAAACTTCACATACACACTCTGGGGACATCAAATACTTATTTTACATCTTGTGAAAAGGCCATTATACCACCCCTTTAAAGTGTAGACAGTTCATGATAACATACCTTGGAGAAGTGGGGGTTTTTTTTTCATCATTGCTGTCACCACTTCTCTCATCTTTTTCACTACAATCATGATTACTACTGTTATCGCCCTCAACACAATCATTATCACTGACACTGACACTATCATAATGGTTATCACAAACATCATCACATAATCATCAATATAGAATCATCATCATCACCGCTGTTATCACATCAATATCAGTGTTATCATCAACACGGTTATCATATCACTCAATACCACTGTTATCACAAACATGATCACATTCATATCGATATAGAATCATTATCATTACCACTGTTATCATATCAATCAATACCACTGTTATCACAAACATGATCACATTCATATCGATATAGAATCATTATCATTACCACGGTTATCATATCACTCAATACCACTGTTATCACAAACATTATCACATTCATATCGATATAGAATCATTATCATTACCACTGTTATCATATCAATCAATACCACTGTTATCACAAACATGATCACATTCTCATCGATATAGAATCATAATCATTACCACTGTTATCATATCAATCAATACCACTGTTATCACAAACATGATCACATTCATATCGATATAGAATCATAATCATTACCACTGTTATCATATCAATCAATACCACTGTTATCACAAACATGATCACATTCATATCGATATAGAATCATTATCATTACCACTGTTATCATATCAATTAATACCACTGTTATCACAAACATGATCACATTCATATCGATATAGAATCATTATCATTACCACGGTTATCATATCACTCAATACCACTGTTATCACAAACATGATCACATTCATATCGATATAGAATCATTATCATTACCACTGTTATCATATCAATCAATACCACTGTTATCACAAACATGATCACATTCTCATCAATGTTGTCATATCTCCATCACTGTTATCGTATCAATCAATACCACTGTTATATTTACATCATCACATTATCACGGTCATCCTCACTGATGATCACAGACAGACAGCATCACTGTCAAAATCACTGTAGTTATGGCATCATAATCAATACCACTGTTATCACAAGTGTCACCTTGTCACCATCATGCTGTTCATCATGTCTTCGATAGCAGTTATCACCATCATCATCACTTTTATTACCATCATATTCACCACCACCGTTATCACCACTGTCATGTTCAACACTATCATGAAAATCACTGCTTTGACCAGCTTCATCTTCATCATCATCACCATCACTACTGTAATCACCATCATCACCACTTTAAATCCCCACAACTGTTATCAACAGCTTATTTTCATCACCACCATTGCTATCATAATCATCATCATCACTGTTTTGCATTAACTATCATAATCACCACCACTGTTATCACCTTAATAAACACCACGACCGATATAACCATCATCACCAGCTTCATTTTTACCATCACCATCTTCATAATGGCACACAGTGCAAAAATCACAATTCGTGTAGAAACTTATGAAAAAGAATGGTTCAAATAGCAGAAAGACAGAAAACATTTGTCCCAGCAGGCGAAGACAATGCAGTGGCAGAAGAAGGCATCTTGGCCTCATATGAGTGCGCTGCCATTCTCTCCACTCTCATTTGGATAAACATCTCCGCAGGGTAGAGGACAGCATCCCCATCCCTCACGCTCCTCCTGCCGCAATCAGGTTACATGAGTATCAAACCCCCCTCAGCTCACAGCCATGTTAATGTAATTCCTTCCACCAATCCTCTCCACGGACAGCTCTGTGTGTTTATCCGTGTGTTTATATGTGTGAGTGATGGGGTGGGGGCAAGACTGTGTGTTTGGTTTTAAGTAATGTGACTTGTGCTATCAGACCCTGCTCTCGGTCTCTTTCTCTCTTTCATATAATTAAATTATGAACCCTGGGGTCTCACCATCTCCCATGACTCCAGTGACTGGAGCCCATGGGACACTGGCAGAGCCATGTCACAGAAAAGTGTATATGTGGAGGGGGGGGCATAAATTTTCGCTCACTTGCCGCCGTGCTGGGCTGTCACCTCAGATCACTCACTGGCATCTCCCGTGAGTCCATGTGCAACCAGCAACCCGACAACAAGCGCAAAATGTGCAGCTCAAGAGGTAAAGCTTGCTGAAACAGAAACAAGGCTGAAGACATTCGGCTGGAGAAGATGAGGGAAATCGGGTAAAAGAGGTGAAACATGGGCTCTGGAAATTGTTCTTTCTTGACATCAGGAATTAAGGGATGGGATACGGATTCAAATCTATAGAATTTAACCTTTTATTTTTATAGCCTGATCCTGGAAAACCTCCATGGACAACATCCATGGACTAACATGTTTGGCCCATGTCAATCAAAAAAACTATTCAATTTTGAGGCTTCCAGTTAGGACCTAAAATTATAGGAAAACCTGCTGAAGTTCCACAAAGACAATTGTATAGTTCTTTAGAAAACCATCTAAATACTGGTACTTTAAACAACCCAGAAAGCAATATGCTGATCTAAAGAACGTATAATGTAAGATCAAGAACTTTTGAAACTCCACAAAACCATACAACAAACTCATATAATATACATATATGATGAATTTATGTAGCTTATGTGTAGTTATCTTTTTCTAGTCATTAGCATATTCTGTCTTGATAATCTATAAATCGTATTCCTGGGGGTGGGGTTTATGTACAATTATGGGGTTTGTGATGTCACTAACCCAGGGGGAATGTCATGTCCCTACCAGCCGTTTGTTGTAGTTATTATTTCTTTAAAAGAAAATATCTCCCTTGCTTTTAACTTTGAGAGTATATATATATATATATATATATATATATATATATATATATACTTTTTTTAATATATATATATATATTTTTTTTTTTTTTTTTTACAGAAGCTGGGAATGATGTTCGCAATGGCAAGTCTTGGGTTTAATTCCCAGGAAATTAATGAACTGTTACAATGTATAATTTGAATGCAACAAAAATCACATTGAATAATAGATGAAAGGGGATTTTCGTGGCGATGCCATAGAGGAACCATTTTTGGTTTCACAAAGAACCTTTCAGTGAACCGTGTGTGTGTGTGTGTGTGTGTGTGTGTGTGTGTGTGTGTGTGTGTGTGTGTGAAGAGCCTTTTAATAATCTAAATAATCTTTTTTCCACTATAAAGAACCTTTTATGGAAAGGTTCTAAGGATGTTAAAAGTTCTACATGGAAGATACTGTTATGATTTATAGTTGGGTCTGTTTTGAGTATGTGGGTCACATGAGACAAGAAAATTCACATACGGACGGCAACGTTGTCAAAATGATCTCCGTTCACTGGTTCACACAATCAGCGAAAACGATTAAAAAAACGCTGTATTATTTGTGCCAGGCCAGTAGTTGGCGATGTCACTTTGTAAAGAAACACTACCCGCCTATAGATTGAACACATAGTAACGCATGACATAACTGTTTTTACAAATTTGAGTTTTCGTAGTTTACACGGAGGCAATAATGGTATCGTTTTCCAAAACTGTCCTTTGAAACACGTTTTCAAATATTTGCATTTTCTGGCCCCAAAACACTGTTGTTGTGTAAATGAACGGCCAAAGCGCATACACATTTTTCAGTTTTTAGTTGAAAACAGTGTTGTGTAAACGTCAGTCAAGCTTGACTAAAACCAACACAGCTGCCCATAGTAAAGTGCATTCTGACTTTGTGGGAAAGTAGGTAACACTTTAGTTCAATAGTCCACTTTAGACATCCTGTTGACTATAAGTAAATTTGCAATTACATGTCAACTAACTCTCATTAAAGCATTAGTAAACTCTCTACTTAGTATCTGCTAACTCTTTATTTTGATAGCTCCCCAACAGACATTCTGCTGACTATAAGTAACTTTGCAAGTGCATGTCAACTTATTCTACTAACCCGAACCCCTACCAGTCTACTAATACTCTAATGAGAGTATCGACGTCTAGTTGCAAATTAAAGAGCATTAGCTGACATGTAGTTGTTACTTATAGTTAGTAGAATGTCTAAAGTGGATTTTAGTGTAACCAGAAGGTGTGTTCGATTAGGGCTGGAGCTAAACTCTGCAGGACAGTAAACCTCAAGCTAGAGTTACTTACCCCTAAGGCTGAAGATGAGCCAGTGTAAAAATACAAGGAATTTAGGTTCCTAATTTTTAGGACACTTTGGGATACATCACACTTGCAACATATTTTTCACAGGAGATGATAAGCAGAATGGAGCATGGATGGATAAGACCAGATAATATAAAAAGTGACATGAAATAATTTTTGCAAATCATTTCCACTCTTGCCTATTTAAGAGTTAAACACACCTCTTTTAGCATTTGATCATCTAGAAAGACGGGGGAAAATCCTATTACTTTTTCATGGATCGAGTTCAAAGAATACAGACAACATCATATAACTAGAATGCATGATGTAAGATGCCATAATTAATACACGTCAAAGATACATGCATATTTTAAACCTTAAAGCCGGCATCAGCATAATACCCTGCATGACAAATGAGCACATGCAACATAATGAAGCAACATTTAAGACCATAGCGGTCCATATCATTAAGACCCAACAGCTTCTCCAGCAGGTGAAAAGAAAGTATAATTGTGTTCATACAAACTAGACATGAGCAGGAGAACAAAAGTATGGAAAAAAAAAGTAGTGCACTGTGTAATTTCTCCTGACATTGTTCCCTCACAAACATGAATAAGGCAATTGAACTCAAACCTCTAATCTCATACATATTGAGTAACAAGAGCGCAGATGCATGTAATTGATGCAGCGATTACGGTAGTTCAGCTGCCCTCGCCTGCACCGCTGAAGCAGAACCGACAGTAGGCTGGGGAGAGGCTCTGGACGCTTACTCATAAACACACGTCTTTCTGTGATGGCATGGTAGAGGACAAGTTACAATGAAACTCAAGTATATGTGCCTCTGTCTTAAATCAATAAAACATGTACGTCTTCCCCTCAAGCTCTACAAAATAACTCCTGGAAAGGATGAACGTTTTACGGTTTCCATTTCCTTCAGTCATGTGGTGCCAGAACCCGGAGCTTTTTTACGAGAAAAATACCAGTGGGCGACTTATTTTCAAGCAAGCCGTGTGCTGTGAAGAGCAGAAGAATAATGGAGCCCATTGAGTTTGAGTTTGGAGGAAGGTGATGTGACTGATGATTTTGTGCAGAACATTCCGACGCCAAGTCAATATCCCGCTCCTGTTTCCGAGCCTTGGAGTAGTTACCTCTGGGTTTCCACGGCAACTAAGCGCAAAGGACAGGGAGATGAGACGGACGTTAGTGAGTCGGTCCCTCAGGACAAAAGGTTCACATGAGAAATGTCTTCATTCCACCCTGACTGCTTTCCATTCAGTCAGTCAAGGAATGGAGAGAGCTGAACAGAGTATAATTTCGCCAAATGTAAATCGCTTTCTTGGTCGTCTAACAGAGGTTAAAGTTAGCACTACGCTTTGAAGTCGAATCAAGTCACTAATGATAAAAGGCTCAACGTACTTCCTCTGGCTAGAAAACACAGAGCTGTCAGAGAAGAAAGGCTCGACGGCAACTTTTTAACAAACAACATAATTAATTCGTGCAAAGGCACGTTTTCTGTGTTCCTAGTGATCAAGTTATGGTGTTTTGTCTAGAGAGGACACTGCCCCTGAGGTCCATGCATATTAATTGGGTTATCCTCTGGGTCATATCAGTGCAAGAGCATCATTACCGTGCCTGAGAAGAAGAGGAGCTGTGAGCTAAGATAAACATTAACCCCAGTCGCTGGCCCAGCACTAAGCCAGATACTACTCTTTACTAATTAAACCATCGCAATATATGAGGTAATTAGACTAGCAAGAAAATGGAGGTGGTAAGAATGAGAGGTTGGGTTTCATCGACAGCTCTTGGTCTATACTATAAATCTTACAGGGATTGTAATCAGATGTAACATGTTGATTGTGCACATTATTTAAACAACTGAAAGCATTATTATATTACGTTGCACTAATTACTAAATTGCACTAGTTGAGAAATTACCTTGCACTTTTCGCGACACTTTCAAAGTGAAATGTGCGCTAAAAGTGTTATCACTTTTATCTGAAATAGATTAATGTGAATCTGGCAACAATTTATAATATTTACTGTAAAAAATTATATGATCCGTAAGTTATATGTTTTTACAGTGCTTTAACTCATCAAAATAAGTTAAGCAATTTTCAACTTTTTTTTAAACAAGTTATACAAGATTAGACTCTTTTTAAGTCAGTTAAATGTAAATTAAGTTGAAATTACACTGTAAAAAACCGATAACATCTAAATTTTTCAATTAGTCTGACGTATTATTTCTCATTGAGCCAATGTTAACAGACTATTGCAACAAGAATTTCACTTGGGCCAATTGAAAAATTTAGATGTTATCGGTCATTTGAAATTTTTGATTTGGGAGGGTTAGAAATTTTTTACAGTGTACTTAAACATCCAAGTTGATTGTAATTAAAAATTGAAGGCATCACTAAACCCTAAATCTAACCGATAGTGTTAACAAAAGCAAACGTCAGATTAAAACACATTTGCTGAAGCAACCATGCCAAGCCTGTTTCAACAAATCTTCGAGCTCTTTTATTGGTACGTGTTTTGAGTTTTGCAAAAATGTAGGTAGAGGCATATCTTTCCGATTAGCCGGTGTTGGCAATTACAGATATTATGTTATGCACTTGTCACAATATAGAGATCAAAATGACAATGCGTAAGCAACACAAACATGGGTTTGATTCTGCATGAACTGCATTCAAATGTATAGCCTATTGAATGCTATGTAAGTTTTGTTGGATAAAAGCATTTCCCAAATGCATAAAATACAACATAGTCTTTAAGGGTTTCAATTTGAAAACATATTAAAATAATATGAATGAAAAATATTGAATGTAGTAAATTAAGTCTAATATTTTCCTAGGTATTTGCCTATATGCTGTACAGTGATATAAGAACAGGTGTTTTTGCATTTAGCATTTAGGACCATATGCATTTTATAAGCCTTTTTATATGCCATTTAAACGTATTACTGAAGCTAGAAGCATTTCTTTCCAGCCATGTGCTCGGCTTTATTTAGCACTTACAGGTGTTATCAGTAACATCTGTGAAGGGCTAGAAACACACATGGAGACCCACATTATTTTATATTATTAAACATGCATCTGGAGTCCATCGTGAGGTTTCCTACAATTAGCACACCCACCCAGAAACATGATCAGTTGTACCAGTGCAACACCTGCATTATTCTGATAAAAGCAGCTTCTTACTTTGGTCATTTAATCTCACTGATTTGCTCTTTTAATTTTCCGTGGCAAAATGTATTCAGTTATGGAGCAACATATTTAGTAGGTATCATTACACCATCCATAGCAATGAACAGTCTAAAATGGCAGATAAAAAACTAACACTTGTCCTCTTACCAATAGGGGGTGCTCTTTCTACTAACACACAACACAAGGCACATTACCCTCAATGCAGGCAGCACAGGTGGCTTGACATACAATTTAATGCCTAAATCAGAAGACACTGGTCTAGAACCGTCTTATTTGCCATTAATTCAAACTATTACATAAGAAACTGGGATAATGGCCTCAGTTTAGAAGAAACCGAAAACTGTCCCCAATACCAGAGAGGAGAGTCTCACCCAGCATGAGACTTTGTCACTAACACCCAGCCTGCCCAACACAATCCCCACTTCTGCCTAAACTACACAAGTCATGATTCATTTCACAGCTTGTTACCGTGCTCCTGGGGCAGAAATGACATTGTAGAAAATGTACATTGTGCTACAATTAAAGGGAAAACAGAAAAAGGATGGAATGAGTAATTTAATAGATCATTGACAGCGGAAAATAAGCCATTAAAAGCATCCAATTTATATAACCTCATAAAAAACACTTTCTGGCTATTAGCAGAGATGCTTTGCTTGAGACCAATCAACATCTGAGTGTTCATCATAACCACTGCAGTGAAAAAAGGGAGGGGGAGGGGGCAAATAGAGATAGATAGATAGATAGATAGATAGATAGATAGATAGATAGATAGATAGATAGATAGATAGATAGATAGATAGATAGATAGATAGATAGATAAATAGATAGATAGTTAGATAGATAGATAGATAGATAGATAGATAGATAGATAGATAGATAGATAGATAGATAGACAGACAG